>NC_046659.1:34412303-34413310 GCF_010883055.1 Belonocnema kinseyi
GTTGATGTTTCTCCGGGTCGTAAAGCATCGCTCTTCATCTATTGGATGCCTGCCCGCGGTTGGTCTTAGTGTCGCCTCTCTTTCTTTGTTGCCAGCTTGTTCCAGCTGTGCTACAATAGGCGTTCCGCTTACATAGCCCCTTTTACGGAGTAATTCAGCATGGTTTCGCAGACGTTGCTGCGATAAGTGCGATAGCTCCGGGTGTTTCTCGCACCACAGAGCATGCAGCCGTGCCATGTAACCCCTTTTCACGGGCCACACTCGCATTGTAGCAGTCTAGCAAGTCGTGATTCAGTTGCTTCGTCCACCCAAAGGTCACGAGATCCCACCGATCCATCGCATTGAATCCATTTTCATTGGCTCCCCCAGCTTTAGATTGGTGGGCATTGTTGGCCGACCCATTGTTGGGAGCCCTGCGCGTTCTGTTGTTTTGAACCGCACTTACTACAACTATGTACCTAATGCTACTTCCAAATGTTAGGTTAGTCATGGCCGTCGATATTTAAACTAAAGCCGGGATGTGTAGAAAAAGTCATGACCGTCTACATATACAGGTAGGTATTTTTATTTTAATCACCAGCTAACTTCACTTTTTTGAATACAGAAAATCTGGAGGAAATCTCTTCGAACGAGCAGGCATCAATTAAGATGCAGACGGTCACGACTTAAGTTTTGACGTCCCGGCTTCGGTGGTTTGAATGTGATTTAGATGCTTTTCCCCTAGATTCCCCGAATGATCTTGTGTGGCTCAAATTTGTTGCAACTCACTTGAACACCGATTTCGGTGTACAATGGAAGATCGGCGATTTTCTGTGTACGATATATAGCGCAAGAATTACGGTATATATTGCAATTCATGCGAAATCGTTTTCTCTGCCCTGGCGAACCGAAGGAACCGAATGGAGCCTCTACAGTCTGTCAAGTTAAAGCGTGGGTGGCTTTACTCGCAGTCGGTAAGGTGTATCGACATGATTTTGGTGTCAAAATATTAAGAAGAGCTCCCTCTT
>NC_046659.1:34413410-34430575 GCF_010883055.1 Belonocnema kinseyi
TTAAAATATTAGCAAATGCGTGTTCTTAGAAATAAATGTATATTTTTCATATTCAATCTCTTTAGATACAATTGAGTTAGTTTATTTATAATTAAAAGAAGCTATTTTCTATAATATTAACATGAACAAGTTTGTAATCACCTCTTTTGATAAAGCTTTCTGTTGAAAATAATCATCTGTAAGATGAAAGTATGATAAACCCTGGCACTGAATTTATTCACTTTTTTCGCGA
The DNA here is from genome assembly GCF_010883055.1 of Belonocnema kinseyi. Classification (NCBI taxonomy): domain Eukaryota; kingdom Metazoa; phylum Arthropoda; class Insecta; order Hymenoptera; family Cynipidae; genus Belonocnema; species Belonocnema kinseyi. The sequence continues at coordinate 34,413,643 of NC_046659.1, forward strand.
ACCGGGCATCATTGTACATTCCTCCTGGATACTTCAGGCACAACTGATTCTTCTCACTCAATTCTTTTATTTAAAAAAAAATTTCATCCTTTTGTAGTATTTTAATCATTCCTTTGGGTAGAAACACCGTCAACTGGTTTTGTAGGCTAATGGTGACCACGGATCCAACTTTTCTATTCACTTTATTAAAAGCTGTAATTTCGTGTAGCTTATTTATCTCCGAATTAATCAGTTTCTTCAATGATAGAAGACCTTTTCCACATCTAACATTGTTGTGTTTTTTAAATTCATTTTCTTTACCTAAATTCAAAAAAATTATATGTCACAAATTTTTTAAAGATTTAAAATCACACCCAGAGGTGGACTGAAAGCAAACTAGTCGCAGCTGTCCTTATATTAACTTTCCCCTGTCTTTTATTTAAAAAATATCACCCAACGTAAGACTTGCTTTTTTGATCAATGCGGGCTTACCACATGGAGAAAAATAATTCGAGAAACTTTACCAAACTCAGTTGGGTAAACTCGGGACATATGGACACTTTGATAAAGTTTCATTTTTAGTTGGGTAAAACGACATTCGATAATACCTCATTCACAAACATGAAAGTGTGACAAATTAATACCAATGTCTACCGAACTGTACTTTAATTAATACCATACTTGGTAGTTGACATTTTAATTAACATAATTATAAAATATATAAAACGTTAAATAAAGATTAATGAAAAGTTGGGTAAAACGCTGCCGAGGACTCGGTAGAAAATATAAGAGGGGCTACAGGAAAGTCACGAGGGCATCACTGAGGCTCGAGAAACTTTAACTACCAGTTTGGTAAATCGTAAGCTTCTGAGAATAAAAAAGAACTTATATGCAAGCAACAGCATACAACCTATATATACACATTAGTCAGTCGCATCCAATCAGAATACAATTTCGTACACATCCACATACACAGTTTAGCTTAAACAATTACATTAAATTATCATACTCCCCTACCGAGTGAGTCACGCCTACCGCAAAACGGAAATGGCTTAATGGTGTAATAATAATAATAACATACGATACACTTGCAAGCTTTTAACAATATTAACGCTATTAAAAATCGAAAACGCTGTCGACGGGTTTCGAACCACCTATCCGAAGCTTAATGCGTTCTATCGCCTACGATGTAAGCCTCACAGCTAACCTAACAGTTGGCATAAAGGAGAAAAAAATTTTACTATAAACTTGAAGTAAGTGTACGTCAGGGTCGTGCAAAAAATATCTTGAGCCCGTTTCAGCAAAATTTTTTATTGTAACATTTAATTGATAAGTCAATTTTTAAATTGACGAGAAGTAAATGAAAACATTGGACGATTTTTTATTTTAAATTTTCTAACCTTGAAACCCTCAATTATTTAATTTTTAATATTTTAAATGTTTGCATCGTCTACTTTTAAAAACTTTTTTGACGTAAAATATTCAATCCATTAAACTTAACATTGAAAACCTAAAAATTAAGTTTATATAAAATCTTTGAAATCAAATTAGGTTAAAATTTCAGGAATTAAATCGAATATACAAGCTGACACGCTTTACGGGATTTATTAATTATCTTGCATGAAACTTATGTATATGAAAATATGAATAACACACATAACTTGAGAAAAATTTGAATATCTCTTCTTGGAATAAGTCTTTATTCAAGATTTGCAATTAAGGATACTTTAATTCTTAATATGTGCAATTTATCATGTAGTTTCGAATGTTTTTAAAAATAATTCAATTTTAAATAATCACAATTAAACACTACAATATTAAAAATGTATAAATAAAAATGCTGGATAATTTTGAAGATCTAAACTTAAATTTTGAACTGTACATCTTCCAAATTAAAGATATTTTTATAGTGTATCATCATAATTGAAACTATTTTAATCATGAAACTTGCATAATTTTCTACGTTTAATTTGCCAAATTGAAAACTTTTCAATTTTAAAAATGTATAAATAAAAATTCTTAATTTGAATGATTTTTAAGATAATAAGTCAAGTTTTAAATTATAATTCTTCCAGATTGAATAAGTACCAATTTGCAAAACATAAAAAATTCAATTAATTTGTCTGAGTAATTTGAATTCTAAATCGAAAGAGTGGCTAGATTCCTTGGACTTTGCCGATACTACATTTTCTGTAAGATTTTATAGAAATATATTTTATTCTCTTGAATAAATAATTTAAAACTGTTGAGTAATTGTCAATTCAACTGATTATTACATATTTTACTGAGAAGTTTGCACACATATTGCCAATACAAGCTGAATTTTTTTCGATACCTAGAATAGTTTTTTAAAATTTGACCTAAAATTTTTTAAGTATTCAAGATATCAATAATTTGATAATAAATAAAAATCAAAATAAATTTCCTCATAAATCAATTAAATGCAGTTTTTCCTACTAAATACGTGGAAAATAATTTTTTCATCCCACTGAACAGAAGAAAGAGCTAAAAATTTAGTAGGAAAACCTCTAACATGACAAAAACCACTAAAATGGCAGCACTCAGGCTTATATCAGGGGCGTCAACTTCGATTCATGGTAATTACGTTTTTAATTTCCTACTTTAATGATATCTTATATTATTTTGCAATTTTAAAAACTAATATTTATTAATGAATACAAAGCGACAATAAGGACTGTGAGCAATTTAAAAATTCAACACCTTTTTTCAAATTAGAAAATTTCAAACTTTCATAAAGTATGCAGGACAAACTTTCATAAAGTATGCAGGAGATTATAACATAAACAAAATTAATTTCTCTCTAGAATCCATTTAAAACTTAACCAAACCCTTAAGTAAATAATATATTTTTTACCTAGAAAGAATAACTAAAATTTATTATTCTGTAACCGATTTTGAGGGAATTATTTTCATTGCATAATTTAAAGTTTGCTTGACTTTACATTTGCAAACATTACTTAACAAGCAAGAAACTTTATCCAATTTTTCCTGAATGTATGAGAGAGTAGTTTTCAATAATTACACCACCCGCATTAATGATTACTTTTGAAAATATTTACTGTACATTTTGAAAATGTAATCTGTATTATTAAAGTTGACCGAACTGACATTTATTCTTTAACATTTCGCAAGACACAAATTATTACAATAACGTCGAACATTCTCCTTTTGGTCCATATATCCCAATTATACTTAAAAGTTCGGTAAAGTTTCCTAACCAAATTTTGTCCGTGCATATAGGCTAAATAGGCTGCAGCCTGGGGCAGAAAAATTTTGGGCAGACACAAATTTTCCTGCGATCAATTTTCAAAAGTTTTGAATTTTTTTACACAGATGCAGCTTGAACGTGGTGGAAGATATTGTCATAAAGATTGATTGAAGAAATTAATTTTCTACTTAAGCCAGTTATGCAATGTATTGAGTGATTTAAAACATTACATACTTTATCTGATGAATTTTAATTTTACCGCACATAAAGTTTGTCTTTCTCACTTTTATCTCTTCCGCGGCCAAAAAAATAAATAAAAGCGCTACACGACAGGTAATATTTGAGATTACTGTTTATTCGAAATCGAGTAGTTTATTTTTGTTAGCCTACGGGCCTACCGCTAAGGAATTTAATATTAAAAACAATTTGATGATCCGCAAAACACTGCGCGAATACTGTGTCGCAGTAGGCTACCATGGTTTTTTACCTTTTTCTTTGCTTATTGTACGAGGGTGTCGTAGTTAACCACCGGAAGTTGAATAAGGTTTATTTTGAACTGGATCTTGATCTCAGCGGTTGTAAAAGTTATAAATAAGGCACTTATCTAGCATTCAGATCAGTTGCATGCTGACCACAGTTCAGTGAAGAATAATTGTGTACCGCAAAACAAATAAAGTGTTACGCCGTCATTATTGAGGTTATGGATTGGTCAAAAAAGTCATTAACAGCTTGCCATTAAAGTTGCACTATCTGGGCTACCAATACTGTGATCCAGCTATTAAGCTAGTTAAACCATTTCCTAGCGATGATCCTCGTATCAATCTCAAAGATGCATCGTGTAATGAAAACGATATTGCACACTTGCGACCGTGAAAACTTTGAAACAAGGAACGTTGCAGATCGTGTACTAGCTAGTAAAGCTTGGCAGCAAATTTTTACTAAAGACGCCGGAATTGCCGAGAAAGCGGCAGTACTGGCAATAACTAACATGATGCACATGAAACTGAAACATGCTTTGGGGTTGAAAGAGAAACCTATTTCAAGCAAAGAAGAGGAAACCCAGTTCAAAGAAGAACTCAGCTTAAAAACTAAAAGCCCTTAAAATGATTGTGAATTAAGCTAAAAAAGGAATTAGACGCAGTGAAAAAAATAGTTGGTTGGGACAACTAAGAATGTAATAGACTCAACTATTTTAGTTTGTAATATATGCCGCTGCTATTAAAGTGGTTGATGCGACAACTTTTTTTCGCAAGATTAGTAGTTGTAGTTGACATTATTACTTTATTTTTTCTCGCTACAGCTTTCGATCATAGATACTACTTTCAGGTAGGTGTGTTTACTAGTTGAAATAGTAAGCGTTACTACTTAAATTAGTATGTCTTACGTATAAATTAGTTATTTTACAAATAAATTAGTTGATCTTACTACTTAAAGTAGTAATGCTTACTATTATATAATCCAATATAATATAACTATTTAATCTTATATTATCTTATTATCCATATCATTATATTCATCCCGCCGGCAAGCTGAATTATTGTCACGCTGATGTATTTATAGAGTATTTCAAGCTAACCCCATCCAAAGAACGATGTATGAAAAAACTCCACATATATAAAGAATTTTTACTTAAAATACGAATTTTTCGATATAGTCTTCAAAGCCCTCGCTTTCTAGCAGATTCTTTTTATCGCACATTTTATGTTTTCTAAACAAATTAGGCTCTATACGATGCTCTTTAATATTTCCGACGTGTTTACACATTATAGGGAAAGGTTCAGATTAAAATTACGATCATCGAAAACATACCCGTGCAGAAATCGCCAGGTATCTTTCCGGTTTCAGGCGTGGGCCAGGCCATGGGCCTCTAGCCTAGCTCTAGCTTGTATTTCCCAATGGCTCGACTTCGACCCCAGATAGATAGGTAGTGGCAAAGTTCCTAAAATTGATAGCAGATGGCGTTGGATTAGTCTGTGCATTATGCAATATCCACTATGCAACTTTGTCTTTGCTTAAACGAATGTCATTTTAGAAAGACATAAAATTCTTAAATAATAAAAAGCACTCGTAGAGTCAGGAGACATCGAGCAAAACCCACTTTTACATACTTACGTTTGGATTTCGAAATCGAGTAAATTAATTTTAAATTATAATTAGACATTACTCTAGCGGAATTCTAACCTCTAATTAACGATCTTGTAAGTATATTATATTTATGCAGACGCAAATAATTATTTATGTAATTAAAAACGATTAAGCACGAAATGATTTTATGTTTATTGTGATTAATTGTGTAGATGGTGATGTAGTCGACGATGTAGAATCAGAATGTGAAGAGATACTTAAGGAACCCGCAATTGAAATGCCTTTCGTATATAAGAATATTATTATAAATCCTAAACTTTCAAGAAAAAATGAAGATCCTATTGTCGACGAGCTTGAGGATACCACAGAGACATCTGGTAGTGTTTCCATAAATGGTTGCATAAAAAATGTAATCCCATAAGAAAAGGACTAAAAATCGATATTGAACAAGGGTGAAGCCTGGGCCAGGCGCGGCGATCGAGCATGACGATAGATCCAGGCCCTGTCCAGATTTAGCGTTTCATTCTAGCTTAACCCAGGCTTGATCACCAGACCAGGGCCTAGTTTCTCCAGGCATGGGCCCAGTTAGGCGCACGACCATAATTCCACACTGGATAAAGCGATATTTCAAAGCAAATGTTGGCAGCACTGGTCAGGTTTCAGATCTGCCAATATTTTCAAAGGGCGAAATTTGTAACATTTACTATTTTTATTTCTTGGAGAATAAGTTGATGGTAGATGTAACTAATTTATTTGTTGTACCAACAATTTCTATCCTTACTAATATAACGACTTTTTGCCGCATAACACAGGTTCGTTAGTGTTGCCATCGAAGTAGTTGTTGTAACTAATACCATCTTTACTAATAAAGAGCTTCTTGTCGCGACTAACCATTTTTTAGTGTGTAGGTCAATATAATGAATCTATCATTTTGAATTTTCGAATTTTATTATTTACTCTGAAATTAGTAGCTCGAAATACCTTTTAAAAATTTTTTTTATCCAATAATTTCTGGAATTTTGACAACCTAAACGTTGATTTTGGCCCACTGTGCGTTACTTAGTGCTCGATGAACTGTTAAAAAATGTCGCGAACGACTTCAAAGTGTTCCAGATCGTTTACCTCGTATTCGTTCAAACTGTCCGGTTTTTTCCATATCTCGATCAATTTTCGAGCTTCAATGCACTTTCAAGTATGTTTATATGAGATGGAAATTTAGAATGAGGACAGTTTGGTATGCGTAATAAAAAATTCTTTTGATGTCATAAATATACAATAATGGTTTCTTATTCATGCATGAATTCAGTTTTTGTTTAAAGCAGATGTCGTGGACCTTTTAGGTCTCAATGCCAATAGCGTGCCCCTTTCCATGCAGCTACGTTCAGATTGAAAACTAACAATGTTCAGATGATTAATGTGAAATTAGCGGTTAGCAAAGGAAGTTTGAAAAAAAAATTATTGAAGGTTTTAAAATTGTCTTTTACATAAATGAAAGAAAATAAATAATTTAAAAAAATCTTGCTACACTTTCATTAATAAATAGTAATATAAAAAAAGAATGAGCCCGCTACGTGGGCACATTCTCATTTCGCGCTACGCTCGCAAGTTTGAGCGCACCTAGGGCGCACGACTTTTGGATCTCGCGCTTCGCGCTCTATAATGAATTTACCTCGAGCCGCGCTCGGTCTTTCTATTTCAACCACATTTGGGCGCAGTCTTTTCAAAATTAAAGGTCAAAGCATCAGCAACTGTAATTTCTTATCTCGATTTTGTCCAAAATGTGAACTTCTCTACGTTATATTCAACACTTATATATCAAATATATTGTATTCTAATTTATTGTTTAGTTTTCCTGGTCTTTTTTCTAAAAATTGAATTCTTTCATTTGTTAGTTTATTTTTAAGGAATAAAAGAAAATTTCTTCATCCTTTCTAAGAATTATTATTAGAAAATTTGCGAACTTTTTGGGGTAAACAACTATTGACTATTTTTTTTTCTTTGTACCTTTTATCTTTTCATAATAAATTTAAGTTTTTTCTTCTAAATATTTTTGTTTTGTTTCTTTATTAAAACAAAAACTACGCGTCCTATCAAAAAATTATGATTAAAAAGTTGTAGCTCTTTTATGGCTGAGCAACTTTTGTCTACTCATTTATTTCATAGCCTATGTCATTTGCCCGAAAATAAAAATTGTTATCAATGAAACCAAAACTACGCGTTTCATCGAAAACTAATTATAAACAAATTTGTACCTCTTTTTTACGAATAAAACAAAAACTGTGCCTCCTATCAAAAAGTAAGAAATAACAAATTTGCAGCTCTATTTTGGGTAAACAATTTTTGTTTCAATTTTTATTTTTAAATAAAAATTATGAATTTTTTAACAAGAAAAACGAATTTTTAACAACTAAAGAATTGTGAGTCAAGAAAAAAATAAAATAATGCCAGTTTTTAAATTTTTAAGCCAAAAGACTATTTTTCTGTAAAATAGTTATAGCACCTTTCCCCTCCAGTCACCCCTAGACACCACATTTTCCCCTCTATTCACTATTTCATTGTTTCATTATTTTAATGTCCTTTTAAATATAATAGTCATTAATATAATTTTAATATATTTTATGTTTAATAAACAAAATATTTATTTTTTCATCAATTTTAATGTAAAAACTCTACACGGAGAAAAATGGAAGATCTTTTTGGCCATATAAATGTGTGGACAGACCATATTGCAGGGTCAACTATAGGCCAGCCCTTCAAGACTGCTAAAGCGACTATCTCTAGAAGCTTAACACAAGAGGTCTTACTCGACAATCTCAGAAAGTCGACTCGACCGTTTCAGGTCGTCGTCTCGGTTATCTGAAACTAGCTGACCTGATCATTGTGAAGGTTCACTTAACTTTGGACATCTCGGAAGGTCGATCTGGATGTCTCCGTCATTCGACTCAATCGTATCGGATGGTCTATTCGATTATTTCAGACAGTCGACGTGGTAATTTCAGATGGTCGATTTAGTCATTTCAAAGGGTCGACGTGATTACAACGAAGTGTCCATATAAATATTTAAGGAAGGAAAATTCGATTATCGCAGAGGATCGATTCGAAAATCTGAGTAATCATTCTAATAATGAACTTTAACAGCAAAATTACTAATTCGTATAGAAATAGTTGCAAATGTAATTAATGAAAAAAAGTTATGGATTTAATTTTAACTCTTTTTATATAAATTAGTATTTTTTTACTGATGATTGGTATAGAATAAAAACTACTCATGAATTGATCAAAGTCTTCGTACAATGCAATTAGTATAACTTCATATACGAATTCAGATACAGAGTATACAATATTCAGCATGGTATTCAAAAACATTACTTAAATTAGAAATAAATAGATTAGAAATATAATTGTAATACAATAAATTATAAGTTAGTTATGAATGGCTTAAAATTCGCTAAATACTGTAGTTATAAATCTATAGTTCTTTTATCATATATAATCTATTATCTAGAACTTATATGATAACTTAATGGACTGCACTCCACCTAACCGAAAACCACGCCAATGAGCAATCAGGGCTTTCAATTACGAGGTAAAAGAAACTGTACGTAAGTGACAACGCATTTTAATCATAATTAATTTAATTTCATTAATTTGATTTGGATCACAAACATTTAAAGCCTTCTTTCAACGTTAATCTAAAAAGGAATACTAAACGTTAAATACTTAAATATTGAATCTACAATATTTTCTTTGTGATCCTTCCCGTGAATATTCCCTAGAAAAACAATAAATAATCAATTAGCATAACAATCATTATATCAGTTTTTTTATTTAAATAAAAGTAACGTTTTAAAGGTAGAAAATCAAAAGATTTGGAAAACAGTGTGTTTTTAAATCAGAAAAAATGAATCTTCAACAAAAAAGATAGTTTGCAATAAAAATTATCAATTTTAAACAATTTTCACAAACAAAAAGTTAAAATATCAACAAAAAAGAACAATTTTTTACCTCAAAACGACGATTTTTTAACTAAATATATGAATTTTTAACCAAACAGTTGAATTTCCAACTAAGAAGTTCAATTTTTAACAAAGGAGATTCACATAAAGAAACAAAATGTAAACTTTACAGTAATTTCAGAGTAAACTTTACCTGTTACAACTCTATTAAATCTTGTTTTGTTTTGGAGCAAAAAAAATTCAACTTTATCTACTTGAAAATTACCCGCAACAAAAATTCACTTCTGTTCTTTCTGTGTTAGTTTTTTTCTTACACTGAAAGAAATTTTATAATAATACTTGATATTTCAATATGCATAATTGAAATAGTCGATTACGATTTAGGAAATCGTGTAAATATAAAAATTATTGTTAGCGTAATTACGAAACTTTACAATTAGAATATGAAAACTTAATATCTTTAGAACAAGAATTGCTATATTCAATAGCAAAGATTGATATTTTATGTATTAAAACGGAGAATAAGAAAAATTGATAATGATATATTCAAATAATATTAAAGCAATTATAGGAATTAATAGATTGAGGTACAAAAGTAAACTCGTCAAGATTCATGTATGGACACGTATTTTTCAGTGTTTTGTTTTTTTTGTTGTTTTAAAGGTAGATTTTTTATGTTTGATTGAACAATTGGAGATTTTTAGGAATAATGATCTTTGTTTCAAGCATTTAGTAGTTGCTTATACAATTAATTATTATTTAATTGTAACTTTTTCTTAAAAATAGGTATAAAACTCTAGTTAAAAAAAATTAGTTAGCTTGTCTGCCTATTATTATTATATATGTGCGTCATTTAAATACTGGTACCTTATTTTGTAATTAATTCTTATTTGTTTAAATAAATTTTGTTTGTTTATACAATTTGTGTCAAAAATAAATTTTGGAAACTTCTGTTTTTTGCAATTAATGTGGTAATTTTTCATTTTTGAGAGCAAAATTTTGTGTTTTAATTTCCAGGGACGTTAAAAAAATACAAATATTTCTAATTCCTTTGAGAATACTAAAAGCTATTCTGCGGGATCAACATAAACCAAAAAAAAAAACTTACTTTGAGCTTTCAGAGGACAAACAAGTGCGCCTGCGTGGTTGATTTAAAGGAAAAAATTATAAAAATAATTTCAGAAGGACAAAATTGAAAATAATTTTTATAGAATGAAGTCTTACTAAAAAAAATACTTTTCATGACCAATGTAAAACATTTTCTGAACAAATATTAGTTATTAAAAGCATTTGCTTAGCGTTTAAATATTTAACAATAAGCGATATACTTCATTGAATTGAAAAAAATAAGATTTTGAATCACAATTTCCAATAAAATGTTACATTAACATTTAGTAAATTTATGAAACAATACGATAATGGTTTAGACAAAAAATTTTGCTTTGTACAATGACAAATTACCATAATAATTGCACAAAAAACAGAAATTTCAAACATTTTTTCCGAAAAAAAATTGTTTAAAAAAAAAATTTATTTAAATAAATAAGAATTTATTACGAAATAAGTTAATAGTATCTACATGACGTAGATATTTAATAATAAGCAGCAAAGCTAACTAGATTTTTTTAAACCTAGAGTTTTATACCTCTTTTTAAGAAAAAGTTACAATTAAATAATAATAAATTGTTTAAACGAATACTAAATGCTCGAAACAAAGAGTAATTTGTGGCAAAAAAGGGAAAAACAGAGTATTTAAGTGGATTTTTAGGGCCTTTGCGGCACGTCTTAATATTAACCGATTTGGCTCAAACTTAGAGGGAATTTTTTTCAGACAACCCCACAAAATGAGGGGAGGGGGCATGTCCTCTATACGAAAGTCGGTTGTTTTGACCTCCCTAGTATACATCACTAGTTTAAAAATATTTTAAAACCACTTTAAAAGGCTTTTAAATATTTCCTAAGATTTAAAGGATTTCAAACATTTTAAAAAGGGTACAGTACACCAGATTTCAAAGATTGTAAAAAATTTGGAAGATTTGAAAATATTTCACTAAGATTTCAAAGAATTCGATGATTTCAAAGAATACAAAAAATTCACAAATATTTCAAAAGATTTCACAAAGAAAACCCAAAGATTTGGAACATTTCATAAAGATTGCAAGGTTTTCGAAGATTTAAAAATGGTGTTTACACCAGATTTCAAAATTTTCACAAAGATTTCGAACATTTTCTAACATTGTAAAGCTTTTAAACGATTTCAAATATTTCATAAATATTTCAAAGACGTTAAAATATCAAATTAGATTTTAACTAACTTGAGAATATTTGAAAGGTTTCAATTATTTGAAACTAACACAAAAGGTTTAACAAACAAATTTTAAACCTAGCATTCACAAATACGTCATAAAAATTTTACAAAGATTTCAGGTATTTTAAAGATTGTAGAGATTTCAAACATTTTACAAAAATTGAGAATGACTCCATAAGCATTCACAGAAATTTCAATATTTCACAAAGATTTTGAGTACTTCAAGAGATTTCAACGAATTCACAAAGATATCAAAAGGTTTCAAAGATTTCATAAAGATTTCAAGGATTTCAAAGACGACTTGTGTTCCCAAAACATGAGAAATTATTTTATTTATAGCTCTTTTTTCTTATAAATATTTGGACTTGTAAATGTATAATAATATACTTGATTTATACGAAATTTGTATTAAGTTCAGCGCACCTACAATTCTTGACCCAGCATTGTTACTTGTATTACCAAGCCAAATGTGAGGCGGGAACGAGGTGATTTAAAAAAAATGGAGAACCTATAGGTATTTTTAAATTTAATTCAATCCCAGTTTTGACCTTATTAATGCAGAATATTTTCCTGTTTTTAATTTTCATTTTGAATATTTCTAAGACGAGTTATTAAGCAGCATGGCATTTCTCACAATTCTAAAAATCTCCAACATTTAGTATATAAGGAATCTTCAAACCCCTTCGCACAGCGTGATTTGCGTCCAACGCATGCGTGTTATATGCATATGTTTGCGTACCATGTATATACATAAAGGTTAAGTTAGTAACATCAGCGAGTGTGTATTCTACATTTTTATGTGTACAAATGCTAATAATTATATTGATAATGTGCGTAATTATGTGCTATAATTGTGCAGTGTGAGTTGGTGGAGTTTCACGACGGGTTACGAACTTGTCGCTTTCGTATTTTCGACCATCACAATTTTTTCGAATGGTTCATAATTTTTAGTATAGTCTTTAGCAAATTTCAGAATCCTCTCTTTCAAAATGTGAAAAAATTATTTCAATCTTTCTATTGATAAGTACTATACTACCTTTTAATATACATACACGATTTCCCTAAATCATAAAAGATTATACTATTCTGTAATATCAGTTTTAACGTTTTTTGTAAGTAAATTTCTATGGGTGTACCCAAAAAAAACTAATTTTGAACAAAATACAAGAATTTTAAACTTCTTATATGGACAGGATAAAGTTTGAACCAAACATGGAATAGTTAAATTTTGTGATTGAAAAATAATAATTTTTATAATCAAAATGGATTTTTAACAAAGTTGTTAATATTTTACCAAACAGATGAATTATCTACCCAGAAGATTAATATACTACCAAAAAAGACGAATTTTTAACAAAATACACAATCTTTTATCAAAATTATTTAATTTTAAAGCCAAAAAGGAAATTATCTACAAAAAGTTTAATTCTCAACACAAAATATGACTCTTAATTAAAAAGTTTACTTTTCAAGCCAGAAAGATTAATTTCCTACTAAACAGTAGAATTTTCATTATAAAAGTTAATTTACAATGAAATACTTGAATTTTCAATAAAAAGTTTGAACTTTCAGATAAAAAATATAAATTTTGTACCAAAAATGAAAAAGTCTAATTGTCAGTTTGAAAGATTAATTCTCAAATAAACATGAAACGAATTGCAAAGAAGTTGCGTTTTCAACCAAATAATAGTATTTTTAATTAATCAAAATTAATTCTGAACCAAGAATGTGTTATAATAGTTGCCTGTTCAATGCAAAAAATAAGAACCTTTCCCCAAAAATTTGGACTGCCTTACTAAATTTAAGGACCATTAAGTACACTAAAACCACAGAAAATGTGTGAAATCCTTTAAATTCACAAATATTCTTAGTAAAAAAAATTAATCTTTTCAAAAAGTTGAATTTTATACCGCATAGTTGACTTTTCAACCAAATTCTTAAATTTCAAAGACAAAAAGACGTTTTTTGTATATAAAAAAATATAATTTTTTACCCGAAAATAAGAAAGTTCAAACCAAAATTTCATTTCCCCCCAAATTATTTTTCCCCAAAGGGGAAGTTGTAAAAAAAATGTTTCATTTTATACCAAGAATATGAATTTTCTGCTAAAATTATGAATCACAAAACAAACAAACTCAACAAAATACAAACATTTTTAACCAAATACTTGAATTTTCAATTGAAAAGAATAATTTTCTACTTAAAAAGACGAAGTTTCGAAAAAAATAAATAAATTTTGAATCAAGCAATTGAGTTTCTAAAATGAAAAAAGAACAAATATTCTACAGAAAAGTTAAATTTTTTATCACATATTTGAGTTTTCATTCAAACCGCTGAATTTCAAAGACAAAAATATAAAATGTTAATAAAATAGTTCAATTTTAGGTTGAAAAAATAATTTTTTACTCAAAAAAAGTAAAATTCTAAAAAAGAAGATTAATTTTCGACTGAAGACATAAATTTTCTTTCAATCTTAAATGAGGATATAAAGAAATATAAATAAAATGGATTTGTCCCTGATGATTAATCTACACGAATCTCATGGATCTCAAGGATGGAAGGATGTCAGAACTAAAAAATAAAGATTTAATTTTAAATTAATGAATTCAATTCAAGTTTGAGCTAAATAGATTAATGCTGGAATTAACAGTGATTACTGAAATAATGATAATCTTGTGCAAACTTACATTAAGCTCCAAAAGATTAGAATTGAATATCTGAAATTTCACATTAGTTATGTAAAGTATTATTATTACTATTACTTATTAAAAAAAAAGGTACTTACAGAATAAAATGGTTTAATCAAATCCTCAACAGATGCACGCACTGTACACATAAATACTATAGGGAAAAACCTTCATCCTTGACTGTTGGCACTACTGCATGGTGGTCAGATGATTTTTGAATTTTGACGCGCTTGATTGACGCGCGAAACTTAAGCAATTAAACATACGCGATGGCTTAGCTGCTCCTTCACGGATGGTCGAAATGAGTGAAAACAAGATGTTCGTATTGACAATCCTGAAGGGGATACCTTAGTTATGCCTGTAAATCTGATGTTCTTATAAAAGTCAGACTGTCCATAAAATGAGAGTATTTCTACCTGTGTCGAAAATTTTTTGGAAAGACAGTTCAACTAAGGATAAACTGAATAATCCTAATAACCTTGTAGAAGATATCCTGCAATTAATAAATTTGTTTTCAATAATCTAATTTTAATGTAACTTTGTAAGGATTTATTTACTCTTGGAATAAAAATTTGTATGTACTAATATATCATGTTATTCCTTACAAAGCAATGTAATGGTTTTGTATAAATCAGAATTTGTATACCTATAAGGTCATTAATTATAATGCGCGTGTGTTCTGGACTTATAAGCCGTTGAGTAATTAGTGTAAATTTACGACAGTAGTAGAAGTGATAATACTTTCAAATATAATAATAATAGAAAAAGCAATAATAATAATAATAATAATAATAATAATAATAATAATAAATGAGCCTCAATGGCTCAGTTGGTTAGACACTCGGACTTCACCTCAGAGGTCCGGGGTTCGATCCCTGAGCCGGTACCTCTAGAAATTTTACAATGTACCTTTACAGAGGTTCTGGTGGTTCGGAACCCACCTTAAGTTGTAGGTCCCCCCATCGTGTACTTGACTGCAACCCAGTCCGTCAATGATGGGGTAAAAACCAGGCTTCGTACAATATGTCTGGGCAGACTGCTCTCATCAGATCACTTGATTGCTTTATAAAAATGCGTCCGTGACTGATGTTATATACCGGGACAGCCCCGTGCAAAATGATCAAATAAAAATCGAACTCTAACCAAAAAAGCCTTCGACATATTGGGCAGTATAAGCCTGTGACAATATTTCAACACAGAAATGTTTTTTTTTTTTAATAATAATAATAATAATAATAATAATAATAATAAAAGAGCCTCGGTGGCTCAGTTGGTTAGACATTCGGACTTCACCTCAGAGGTCCGGGGTTCGATCCCTGAGCCGGTACCTCTAAAAAATTTTCAATGTACCTTTACCGAGGTTCTGGTGGTTCGGAACCCACCTTAAGCTGTAGGTCCCCCCATCGTGTACTTGACTGCAACCCAGTCCATCAATGATGGGGTAAAAACCAGGCTTTGTCCAATATGTGTGGGCAGACTGCTCTCATCAGATCACTTGATTGCATTATAAAAATGCGTCCGTGACTGATGAGATATACCGGGACAGTCCCGTGCGAATTGATCAAATAAAAAAAAAAATTCCAACTCTAACCAAAAATGCCTTCGACATGTTGGACAGTATAAGCCTGTGACAACATTTCGACTCAGAAATGTTTTATAATAATAATAATAATAATAATAACCCCATCGTGTACTTGACTGCAACCCAGTCCGTCAATGATGGGGTAAAAACCAGGCTTTGTCCAATATGTCTGGGCAGACTGCTCTCATCAGATCACTTGATTGCATTATAAAAATGCGTCCGTGACTGATGATATATACCGGGAGAGCCCCGTGCAAAAATGATCGAATAAAAATCCAACTCTAACCAAAAATTCCTTCGACATATTGGGCAGTATAAGCCTGTGACAACATTTCGCCACAGAAATGTTTTTATAATAATAATAATTATAATAATAATAATAATAATAATAATAATGTAATATCATAATAATAAAGAGCCTCGGTGGCTCAGTTGGTTAGACACTTGGACTTCACCTCAGAGGTCCGGGGTTCAATCCCTGAGCCGGTACCCCTGAAAATTTTTCAATGTACCTTTACCGAGGTTCTGGTGGTTCGGAACCCACCTTAAGCTGTAGGTCCCCCCATCGTGTACTTGACTACAACCCAGTCCGTCAATGATGGGGTAAAAACCAGGCTTTGTCCAATATGTCTGGGCAGACTGCTCTCACTAGATCACTTGATTGTATTATAAAAATCCGTCCGTGACTGATGATATATAAAAAAGAGCCTCGGTGGCTAAAATAGCCTCGGTGGCTAAAAGAGCCTCGGTGGTTCAGTTGGTTAGACACTTGGACTTCACCTCAGAGGTCCGGGGTTCGATCCCTGAGCAGGTACCTCTGGAAATTTTTCAATGTACCTTTACAGAGGTTCTGGTGGTTCGGAACCCACCTTAAGCTGTAGGTCCCCCCATCGTGTACTTGACTGCAACCCAGTCCGTCAATGATAGGGTAAAAAACCAGGCTTTATCCAATATGTCTGGGCAGACTGCTCTCATCAGATCACTTGATTGCATTATAAAAATGCATCCGTGACTGATGATATATACTGGGAGAGCCCCGTGCAAAATGATCAAATAAAAATCCAACTCTAACCAAAAATGCCTTCGACATATTGGGCAGTATAAGCC
>NC_046659.1:34430675-34445592 GCF_010883055.1 Belonocnema kinseyi
AGGTCCGGGGTTCAATCCCTGAGCCGGTACCTCTGAAAATTTTTCAATGTACCTTTACCGAGGTTCTGGTGGTTCGGAACCCACCTTAAGCTGTAGGTCCCCACATCGTGCGCTTGACTGCAACCCAGTCCGTCAATGATGGGGTAAAAACCAGGCTTTGTCCAATATGTCTGGGCAGACTGCTCTTATCAGATCACTTGATTGCATTATAAAAATGCGTCCGTGACTGATGATATATACCGGGACAGTCCTGTGCAAATTGATCAAATAAAAAAAAATCCAACTCTAACCAAAAATGCCTCCGACATGTTGGGCAGTATAAGCCTGTGACAACATTTCAATTCAGAAATGTTTTTATAATGTATAAAATAATAATAATAGTATAAAGAGCCTCGGTGGCTCAGTTGGTTAGACACTCAGACTTCACCTCAGAGGTCCGGGGTGCGATCCCTGAGCCGGCACCTCTAGAAATTTTTCAATGTACCTTTACCGAGGTCTTGGTGGTTCGGAACCCACCTTAAGCAGTAGGTCCCCCCATCGTGTACTTGACTGCAACCCAGTCCGTCAATGATGGGGTAAAAACCAGGCTTTGTTCAATATGTCTGGGCAGACTGCTCTCATCAGATCACTTGATTGCATTATAAAAATGCGTCCGTGACTGATCATATATATCGTGACAGCCCCGTGCAAAATGATCAACTAAAAATCCAACTCTAACCAAAAATGTCTTCGACATGTTGGGAATTATAAGCCTGTGACAACATTTCAACACAGAAATGTTTTTTATAATAGTATAATAACCCTACCGAAGGTGTTCCCCGTTGATGTCGCGGTAGGGTTTGAGCTCTCCTCTCATGACTTTGACGGCAATGTTGGCGGTAGCATTGCTATTGACAGGGTTTCCCATGCCAAATAGGATGATAGCGAAGAGGAGAGGGACTAAGTAGAACACCAAAACCCATCAATGAAAAATGGAGAATATATTAAAGATTTTGAAATGCTTGTCGCTTCCCGAGAATCGTCGGGGCGACCCTGGAGCCACAGCTGGGGGCCACAGCATGCCGAACGGTGGCGATGGTGAGCTGCGAGATGGTCAGGCAGATCTCACTAATGAAACAGCTGGCCAGCAAGAAGAACTGCGACAAACGGTAAGCGGTGGAACATCAACTGTGCCTGCTAAGGATGCTTTGGCTAGCGCTAGCTATTTGCAGCCAACCACCTCGACAGAAATACCGTCGGAGAGCATCAATTGGGATACCACAATGAAAGCGAAATTGGTGCGTCTGTATTACGAAAGTACGAAGTTTAAAACAAGAATGTAAAAAAGATACAATTTAGGAACAAAATTTGCTGCAAAGTATCCTAATACACAAAAAGTCGCACCAAGAGATCTTATCACTAAGGTAAAGGACATCAGGACTAATCTACATGTTACAGAAGACCAAACAATGGAGATTAAACAATAGGCAGAATCTGGCAGATCAAAAACGCTCAATATCTGTAAACAGATTGCTTTCGGCTGTTGAAATAACTGCTATCAAAATGGAAGTTGAACGGTAGCTTCTTATTGACGAGCTCGCCTTGGAATATGTGGATAACGAAGACTTGATTGATGCTGAAGGCATAGGTGCTAGGGATAATGAACATCATGCACCGGATCCATTAGAACCACATCTGGATATTACTAACGATGATGTGAATAGGGAAATCTCAGAAAAACTACAGCACCCAGAAAGAAGTTTTGGTCATGCTTTACTAGAGTTCAGATATGTAGAACCAAAACTAAGGCATTCTCTGCCCAAAATGAACATTACTAATGATCTGCGTGCACTAATAGCACATCTCGACAGCAAGGTTTTACCTACGTATTTGAACGTAGCGCAAATTGCGTTAGAGGTGCAAACTCTTGTATACTGTGCAGCTGTGACAACCGTTAGAACGTTGCAGTTTATTGTCCCAACAAGGGATCGAGATCAACCATGGAAGATCAGGTTGGATATGGATGTCAGCAAAGTAAGGTGCAAATTGGGTCGATGAACTCAATATAAAAAAGGAAATAGAACCAGAAAGCTGATGAATCATACTACTAATATATCATCCACCCTCGGCACATCGAGACATTAACACCAGCAATATTGGATGAAATTTTAGACTCACAACGACAGAGACTTGATGTTCTTACTGCCAGACTGCGTTGGTACAAGAAAAGTAATGCACGAAGGCAACAAAATCAAAACTTTCAGACAGATGAAAGAAGGTTCTATCGTGAACTGAGAGTAAAGCCAAATAACCACCAAGGCACCGAAGTCCCTCAACTGAAAGATATGACTAACTACTGGTCGGGTGTTTGGGGAAAAATAAACAGATGCAATTTGGAAACTGCGTGGTTCAAACTGGAGGAAGCAAAGGCAAGCAACAGCCCTGAAATCCATCTAACAAACATCACAGCTTTGGATGTTTCAGCGGTCTTGAAAAGGGCAAGAAATTGGAAAGCTCCAGGTCCGGAAATTGTGCACCGCTTCTGGTACAAGTACCTGACGAGTGTGAATCTTGCGTTGGCAAGGTGTTTTCAGAAGGTCATTGAACACCCAGATCTGATGCCAGGTTTTATGCTCCAAGGTACTATGTACATGATGCCAAAAAAACCAGACGCTCAAAATTCATCTGACTTTCGACCTATAGCCTGTCTTCCAACAATTTATAAATGTCTTACAGCTATCATTGCAGACAAGCTATGTTCTCATTGCGAGGTGAATGATATTCTTACAGAAGAATAAAAAGGATGTTGTAAATACTCACGAGGCTGTAAAGATCTAGTCACTATAGACGCTGTTGCTATGACTCAAGCTTATAAGCATCAAACGAACTTACACATTGTATACATTGACTACAAGCAAGAGTTTCCTTCCGTGCCGCATGACTATTTGCTTGAAGTCTTAAAACTTTATAAAATCTGCCCATGCATTACTGACTTTCTAACCCATGCGATGAGGCTCTGGGGTACACAAATCAAGTATTTTGATCATGGACAACATTAGATAACTAGATCAATATGCTTTACGACGGGTATATTTCAGGGAGACTCCTTCAGCGCACTATGCTTCTGTTTAGCGTTGAATCCATTGAGCAAAACACTAAAAAGCATGTCGCATGGGTTCAGAATGCATGAACTTACTTACTACTTTCTTTGTTCTCGCTACAACTTTCGATGGTAGGTACTACTTTCAGGTAGTTGTGTTTACTACTTTAAATAGTAAGCGTTACTACTTTAGTTATTAAGTCTTATTATTAAATTAGTTATTTCACAAATAAATTAGTTGATCTTACTACTTAAAGTAGTAATCCTTACTATTATATAATCTTATATTTTCTTACTATTCATATAATTACATTCATCCCGCTGGCCAGCTGAATTGTCACGATGATGTATTTATACAAATTAGGGTTCCTTTTCACGGAGGCCTGTAACTAGAAATAAATCCTATGAAAAATATTAATTCCACGATTATTTCAAAACAGGCCTCCGTGAAAAGGTTCCCTAAGGGTAGGCGGTAGACGACGCCCTAAGGATCTATGCGATGCTCCTCAATATTTTCCACGTATTAACACATTATACGTAAAGGTTCAGATTAAAATGGCGATCATCGAAAACATGAGAAAACATTTCGATGCGAATGTTGGCAGCACTGCTCAGAATTCAGTTCTGCCAATATCGCCAAGGGGCGAAACTTGTAACCTTACTACTTTTGATAATAGATTTTATGCTTTCACGATGATTCATTTTGATAAAAAGAGATATTTCGGGTTTCACTCGTGTAAAAAACTACGAATTGTTTTTACTACTACTTTTATTTCTTGAAAAATAAATTGCTGGTAAATGTAACTAATTTATTTGTTGTGACTAAAATTACTATCCTCACTAATATAACCTTCATAGGAGGACTAACGGCGACTTGTTACCGTCGAAAACTGGTCAGTTACTGTTACCATCGAAGTAGTTGTCGTAGCTTATACCAACTCTATTAATAAGGAGCTTCTTGTCGCGACTAACCATTTTTTTCAGTGTTGAAGTATGAAAAAAATCTGAAATATAACCTACAGCTGGGCAAGGTCGTCTGCAAATTTTTGTGACCTATTCTGTAAAAAATAGAATAATAATAATACTAATTAAATTCTACCGGAATTCTTTAAAAATTCTTCAAAATTACTTCAAATCCTTTAAATTCATTAAAAATATCTTGAACTCTTTTAAATAATTCGAAATCTTTTGAAATTCGATTATAAACTTAAAAATGTTTTAAATCAAATAACACCCATTAAATCCCTTGAAACTCCTGAAAATCTCTTTAAATACATAAAAATATTTTTAATTACATGAAGATCCTTAAACTATTTAAAATTTTTTTAAATTATTTAAAGTGCTTTGTAATATTTCAAATGCCTTACAGACTTTTTAAACTATATTAAATCAATTAAAATGCCACAAAATCCCTTAAAATCACTAAAAATCTCTTGAACTCATAAAAAGTATTTTGAAGCCTTTAAAATTTCTTGAGAATTCTTGTACTTTTGAAATTCTTCTGAAATCTTTTTAAATTCTTTAAAATAACTTGAAATTTTTCGAAATTCATTAATAAACTGTAATCTTTTCTAATTTGAAAGAATTTTTAAATCCCGTTAAATTATTTTGAAATTCACTGAAATCCTTTCAAATACTTCAAAATATTTTGTAGTTACACAATAATACATAAACTCTTTTAGAATTTCTTCACATTTTTTTAAATCATTTAAAATAATTTGGAATCTTTAAGAACATGTAGAGCGCAAAGGAAAATTGAGGAATATGTCATAATATTTGTGAATATTTCAGGATATTTCAGAATATTTTGGAAAATTACAAATATTTGAGATTATAAAGAAAATCGAGAATACCAAGAATATTGAAAGAATAGTTGTATGGGAATATTTAGTGAATGTATTCATGTTCTCAAAATTTGAAGAAAATTGGTTAAATTTGCGAAAGTTTAATTAGCAATTTACAAATTATTAGTTTTCATGTGATTTGAATTAAACAGAAATAATTGAAATTTTAAAGGCTTTGATTAAAAAAAAAGTATTAATATCACTATTTTTGGTGAATAAAAATTTTGTCATTTTAAAATAAAATTCAAATTCTTTAAGTTTCAAGGTTCTGAAGTAAATTTTTTTTTTATTTTTAATGTTTCCCATTTAAAATTATTATTTAGTTTGAAAGTTTGTTAAGTATAATTCAATTCATTCATAGATTTTGTAACAATTCGCCTAACTAGTTTGAAGTTTAATTTATAATTTCGTTCTGTAATAACAATTTGAAATTCTAGAATTTCAGAAGCTTCAACTTTGAAATATTCAATTTAGTTTTCAATATTAAATTTTCAAGTCTTGATCGCTTTGAATATATAATTGTTTAAGTTCAAAAGTTTGCAACTTTTAATAATTTAATTTTGATACGCTGGTATACTAAATTTAGTTTCATTTTGTGCATTCCTACTTCCACTGCATTGATACTAAATCTAGTGCAGCTTTTTCTAGCAGTGTACTTTTAAAATCTTAGCGCTGGTTTGCATTTTACCTTTTCCTTTCAGCCACCAGATTAGGACAAACTTCTTGCCTCTTAAAGCCATTTCGATGTTATCACTTCAATATTTATTATTTAAAGCGAATTAAACTGTTGCTTTCACAAACTGTGGTGATGGAATTTTAGAGAAAACAAAGTATCTGTCACGAGGGCGCAGGCGTCGAGACAACGACGCCACATATTTTGTGTATTCAAATTTAAGAGCGTTAAAAGAGAATTTAAAAAATTCTACGGAGAATGTGGAGCTTTAAAGGAGACATAAGTAAAACTCAAGAATATAGGGGCAAGACCTTGAATGTAGGGGCTGAAGCTTATACATAAGAAAAATAGAATGAAAATATCTTTAGGAGTGGCTACGTAGGAGCTAGTAGAAGAAACAGCCGCAAAGTAGGACTCGGGACACATCCCGAGTCGAAATATAGGCCCTACTTTGACGCTTAAGTGGAAGTATTGTCCCTACTTTGCGGCTGTTTATTCTACTAGCTCCTACGTAGCCACTCCTAAAGATATTTGCATTCTATTTTTTTTCTGTATAAGCTTCAGCCCCTACATTGAAGGTCTCGCCTCTATATTCTTGAGTTTTACTTATGTCTCCTTTAAAGCTTCACATTCTCCGTAGATTTTTTAAATTTTCTTTAACGCTCTTAAATTTTAACGCACAAAATATATGACATCGTTGCCTCGACGCCTGCGCCCTCTCGTGACAGATACTTTGTTGTTTTCTCTAAAATTCCATCATCACAGTTCGTGAAATCAGCAGTTAAATTGGTTTCAAATAATAATGATTAAAGTGATAACATCGAAATGGGTTCAAGAGGAAAGACGTTTGCCCTAATCTGGTGGCTGCGAGCAAAAGGAAAAATGCAAACCGCTGCTAAGATTTTAAAGATAGTTTTAAAGAACCCAGATCCAAGCCCCCCCCCCCAAATAGGTATCAAACACACGAGAATAAAAGTCAAAAGAAAAAGAAAAGAAAGATACAAATCTTTTGTATTGAGTTTTTTCTGTACCTCAAAAAATAACTCTAAATTAGTTACCACAGATTCTGAAGAAATAGATTTTCTTTTCATGCAATTTTCGTTTGAATTTAAGAATCACGAAATTAATGATTTCAGTTAAAAAATTTAGAAAATAGGGCAATGTCAAAACCTTCAAAATTAAATATTTTAACATTAGATCATTGGAAATTATTTATACTTGAAAGCGTTCAAAATTAAATGATTAAAAATGCTAAACTTTTGAATTTGAACAATTATAGATTCAAAGAGATCAAGATTTGCAATTTTATATTGAAAACTACATTGAATCATTCAAAGTTGAAGCTTCTGAAAATCTAGAATTAAAAATTGTTATTACAGAACAAAATTATAATTTTACCTGCAAGCTAATAAAGCGAATTGTTATAAAATCAAAGAATGAATTTAATTATACTAAACAAACTTACAAACTAAATAATAATTTTAAAAGGGAAATATTAAAAATGAAAAAAAAAGTCTACTCCAGAACCTTGAAACTTGAAGAATTTGAATTTTATTTTAAACTGACAAAATTTTTATTCACCAAAAATTGTGACATTAAAACATTTTTTTAATCAAAGCCTTCAAAATTTCAATTATTTGTGTTTAATTCAAGTCATATGAAAACTAATAATTTGTAAATTGCTACTTAAACTGTCGCAAATTCAACCAATTTTCTTCAAATTTTAGAAACATGGAAAAAAGCATAATTTCCTTTCAAAAACAAACATATTTCCCTCTCGAGAAATTATGCAATTTCAAGTGTAGGTCCCTGCTGATTTCAAATGGATTCGGTCAGCGATGATTGTTATTCCTACGTTATTCTACAAAAAACCGACGTTGATTACAGTTGATTTGTAACCACTCTTAATAAGATCGCAGATGGTTATAAATATATACCAAAGATTTGGATGGAACATTTACTTGAAATAATAAATTGCTTCTTCAAAATGTCATATTTTTAAACTAATTTATTTCTATATGTCGAGGGTTCGATCACTCCAATATTCCTGATACATTCCCTAAATATTTCCATACACGTATTCTTTCAATATTCTTGGTATTCTGGATATTCTTTCTAATCTCAGATATTTTTGATATTTCAAAATATTCCGAAATATCCCGAAATATTCGCAAATATTCTAACATATTCCTTAATTTCCGTTTTCGTTCTACAAGTTTTTTAAAGATTCCAAAATATTAAAAATGATTTTAAAAAATGTTAAGGAATTTCAAAAGAGTTTATATATTATTGTGTAATTACAAAACATGTTCAAGTATTCAAAAGGATTTTAATGAATTTGAAAATAATTTAACAGGATTTAACCATTATTTTGAATTGAAAAAGATTTAAGTTTATAAATAAATTTCAAAAGATTTCAAGTAATTTCAAAGGTTTTTAAAAGATTTTAGAAGAATTTCAAAAAGTACAAGAATTTTCAAGAGATTGTGAAGACTTTAAAATAATTGTTATGAATTCAAGAGATTTTCAGTCACTTTGAGTGATTTTCTGGCATTTCAATCGATTAGTATAGTTTACAATTTTTTATAATTTTTCAAAAATTCAAAAAAGTTTGAGGACCTCCACGTAATTCAAAAATATTTTTATGTATTTAAAGAGATTTTGAGGAGTTTCAAGGGATTTTACAGGTGTTATGTGATTAAAATTTTTTTAAAGTTTATAATCGAATTCCAAAGTTTTCGATTTTCGGTACCATTTAAATGAGTTTTAAGATCTTAAGGTAATTCTAAAATATGAAGAATGTTCGTGAATTCTTTGGAGTCTATTAAATCTTTTGAAATTTGTGGAAATCCTTTAAAACCTATTAAATTTTTGAAAATGTATATTGAATTTCTTTTAATCTCTTAAAATATCTTGAAATATTTCTGGATTAAGATCAAATCTTGATTAAGCACATAAAATATACAATAATAATTTGTAATATTTATAAAATCTAAAATCTTAGTACAGTTATTATTATGAACGTAGTAATATTTTTTACAGAATGGGTCACAAAAATCTGCAGATGGCTTTGCACAGCTGTAGGTTATATTTCAGATTTTGTTTTGCATACTTCACGCTAGGCTAGTCGAGAGGCTTTAGGCGTTAGGAATGTGAAACTTATAGGGTTCGAACCCCCGCGGCGAATAAAAATTTGCATAGCGTGCGATTATAAATAGTGTAGTGATTGTGTAATAGTGAATAACTGTGTCCTTAAACATGTGAATTAATATTAGATTATCATAGTAATAATATAATAATACAGAATATTAATTTTTTGTGGCGAAAAATCGATTATGATTTTATAGAACGGTTCTCTATAGTTTCGGGACTAGTTGAACGCAATGTAAAACAAAGACGATTTTAACTTTTATTAACTTACCCAGCGTATCCTCTGCTATAGGATTAGTTCTATAAATTTTAATGGATATTTTTTCCGTGTGAAAAATAACCTGAAACATTACGCAAAGGTCAGTATGCCTTCTTATTGCTCCATTTTGTTAATTTTTCGTCAAATAATTTTATTCTGTACGGGAAGGTAAAGTGTGGAGCGATAAACCAGAAGCAAAAACTAAGCCTCTATTTTGACGCCCCAAATGGAAAATTCAGAAATTTGTGCTCATAAGAGCGCTAAAGTAGGGGCAAAAATCATATGGCAATATCCTCTACTTTACAACCTTAGCCCCTACAAATATTAGCGTGAAGAGTCTCAAAGTAGGGGCTATATTTCGACTCGGGATAGATGCAACCGCGTATCAGGGATCGGAGTAAAGTGCGTTGCAGAAAACGGCACTATATACAGTAATACAATATCCATATCCATTTCAAGCTACCAGGTACAGAAGGTAAATCTTCAATCCTTTTTAGTATATTTTTTTCACATAAGTACGATTCTTCTATACATAACTAAAATCCGTTGTAGATCTGAGTACATATATCAAAATAGAAAACGTTCACGAAACGAATACCGCGAGCCTAGTGTTGATCGATACTATCCAGCGCTATCGACGCCATATTGGCTACTCTGAGGTGCTCTGTTGGCGCCTTTTCAAAAATCGCCGAAATCCGTGTAAGTGTTTGCGCATCGCCGCAACGCATTTTGCGCACGTCTTTCTGCCAGCATAAATTGAATTTCAGAGCGCGCGAATGTCAATCATCCTAAACTCAACATACCTGTCAGTTAATCATCATATTACTCGTATATCAGATAGGAGACACTGCATTTAAGTTCCATTTCTGGTTAAAATTAAGTAAGTTACTAAATTTAATGCAAAAATGAAATTCATCTACATTTAAAATTTATCATCTTGTATTACTGTGTAAATAGGTCGATAAAGTCAAATAATGCCTTTAGATATAATGATCCAGGTTCCAGACTATTTAAATCAATGTTGAAATCATCCATAAGTATAATATTTTTATGTACATCAATGAATCTTTCAACGGGCGATTCAAAATTATAGAGGCATTGACCATGAGGCCTTCTATCGACCACAGACAGTAGCAGCGGTGACATGGCACGACAAAAGATTTATATTGCGATAAATTCTGGTTCATTAAAAACACCCGTTCATGTCTCCAATAATTTTATGTTTAAAACATTTATGACATACACCATGACACGCTTACCCTTTCTGTCATTTCTTCCCCCACGCACAAAGGAACAACCATCAAGATCAAGAATATTAATAGATTTATTAATTACACGATGATTCATTATAATAGAAATAGATATTTCGGGTTTCACTCGTGTACAAAATTATGAATTTTTTACAGAAGTTTCGTAAACATTGCAGTTCACTTCTTCAGAGATAACCTAAAACTAAAATATCAGGTAATGTTGTTCTCATGTATACTCTTAATGATGCCTGTGATTGGGCAGAGCGCCCTATCGTGGCGACTGGTTACACCTGCTTGGTCAATCAAGTATTTTCTTTAATCCGTAAGGACGAACAGCCAAATCGGATTGGTATTATTTCCATTGTCCCTATTAATGTTATTAGGGTGCTTTAAGATTGCTTCTCTATGTTTTCCTGGAAAAAATATTGTGTGTTTTTGAGATGTCGATTGTTTTGTCAAATCAAATGTTATGTCCTATTTCGATATGATGCTCACCTAGTGTTGATTGCCACAAGAGAAAGGGACTTTGTATACTCCTGTTTTACTGAGAGATGCATTTATGTCTTCAGGGTTGTTGAGAAGTTGCCCTATTTTTGCAGGTGGTTTAAATGTTGTTTAGATGTGTGTGTTGATAATTCTTTCTATTTGTTCTATGACACTTTCGATGTAGGGCAGGATGATGGTCGTTTTTCTCTCTCTTTCTTTAGTCGGTTATATTGAATTGCTTTTGTAAGTGTATTTTCTTATTGCTTTATCAATTTGTATGTTTGTGTAATCGTTCTGTATTAGGATTTGTGTAAAGTTTTGTAATTCCTTTGATAAGTTATCTTTATTTTTTATGGAGACAGCCTTGTGTACAAATGACTTGATGACCGATTATTTTTGTATGGGTGGCTTTTCTGTAAGCGCCATGTCCGGATGTGTTATCAGATCTTTTGTAAACTTGTACTCCCAAGCAAAGCAATTTCCCTCTCTATTCAATTTCTATGGTGAACTGGATATTAGGATATGATCTATTGATTAAATTGAAAAACTTGTTCATTTCATCTAGTCGATGTCATCAGATGAAAAAAGTGGTGTTAACGTAACGAAACCAAAATTTTAAACTAGTTTTAAACGTGAGTAAATTTAGTTTTAAACGTGAGTGATAAAGTTTCCTGTAAAAGGCTTCAGTTCTTTGGCGAAGAGGGGTGCTAGTTTGTAAGCGAGTGAGTTTATTGCGCTGACGATCAGTCGGAGTTATTTGTTGTTTTTGTGGATTTTTGGGAGTCCGCAAAGTCTTGAAAAGATGAGATTAGTAGGTAAAATGTTGTCCATGAAAAAAATGCAATTTAAGAACTCAGTCAGAATGAACATATCATAATATTACCCCCAGACAAAGGCAAGAAAACAGCAATAATGAGTAAAGACCCAGATATCAAACGCGCGGAGCACGTTACTCGCACGGTGTGCGAGACACGCAGTGCGTGCAGGGTGCGAGGTGCAAGCGTCGCATATGGTGAGGGTCACGTACATGCGAGGCATACGCCTCGCACTTTGTGATGAATATCAAGTGCAAGCACAATTGGAGCAGAATGCATGCATGAATCGCTACCATTTTCTTAGTAAATTAACAGGATAAATAAACAAATTCATAATATTTTTGTCGGCTACAATTTTTAATATTCATGCATAGGGCAAAACTTTATTTTTTTTATCTGCCTGAACAAAAAAATTTTAAATTAATTTATATAGTGCGAAAAACTATTTCGGAAATTTGTTTTTATTTCTTAACATATATTTAATCAAACATTAAAGTTAACATGAAAAAATGATGGATTTCGTTATTTCATCATATAATTTCTTTCTCAATTTCCCTCCAGTTACCGACGTCATGTTGTTTTAACCTAAGCACTAGCGGCCGGCCAACGGATCGAACTGAACCGCTCGGCTCAATCCTCTACCCATGACCTTGCGCCTTGATCCTGACGGATTATATTCCTGCACAATTGAAAAAATAAAAACTGTTTAAAGAAACTCCAGTAATTTAACTCTTTGTCCTACTTCTGTGATAAGCACATAAATAATATAACCTCAATTATTGCTCACTTTAGGTTGGTCTAGGAAAGTATTTTTTATATTTTTCTCACTAAATATAATTAGTGAGAAAAATGTAGAAAAATTTTTTAAATTACTCTAATAAATATTAGAGTCTTAAGAGGGAGAAAAATCGAAATGGGCTTTCATACTCAATTGCCATAATCATTTCTCAAGAACCACCTCAACTTTGACCACAACTGCTCTCTAGTGTCACTAAAACTCTCCCAAATGTGACCTTTTTCTCTTTTATATGTCAACTTAACTCTACCCTTGGCGAACAAAATTTGTATTTAATCATAAGATATGTATATTCTATTATTGAAAAAAATATAACTGTTATTTAGTGAAAATAAAATTTTATCACAAAATATGCACATGTTTTTCTCTCTTATTAGAATAAAAAAAGTGTATTTCAAGACATAAGAATAAAAACTCTGTAAAGGCCATTTGAATTTGGCTCGAGAAATCATATGATTTTATTACTTATTATTCTGTGCCAAGTTCGAATGGTATTTACCGA
Organism: Belonocnema kinseyi; assembly: GCF_010883055.1. Lineage (NCBI taxonomy): Eukaryota > Metazoa > Arthropoda > Insecta > Hymenoptera > Cynipidae > Belonocnema > Belonocnema kinseyi. Next base: position 34,443,530 of record NC_046659.1, read on the forward strand.
TTTATCATTTTCATATCTTCAACGTGATGTAAAAAATCATTTTACTTGCACTAAGTGCTCGAATTTGGCCCGCAAACGTGCGACTCGCGGCACGTGCGATACAGGGGCGAACACATGGAAGACACATCTGCGTGGTGACATGAATTCAAGTAATGCGGCCTAATCCGCACGCGTGCGACCCATAATGCTCGCACTGTGCAGAAGATCATAATAGCAAAATCATGGACCTTCTAGCTGACGATGCATGCAAAAAACTTAAGAGGACCTCACAAAAACAATAGTCAGTAAAACAAAAAACCCCTTAAAAGACTATGAACATGACAGCAATACAATATCTAAGTAAATACCTACTAATTCCATCTCTCTAAGACTTTATGGACTACGAAAAATCCACAAAAAACAATATTTCATTCAGACCGATCGTCAGCGCAGTAAACTCACCAACTTACAAACTAGGAACCCTCCTTTAAAAAGAACTGAATTCTTTCACAGGAAACTTGATCACTTACGTCCAAAACTCATTTAATTTTGTCAAAAAGATACAAACGATTCACATTCATAGCGAAGACATTGTATTTTTTTAGCAGTTCCCCTCTGAGCTGATATCTTTAACAGAAGACTGTCTCAATAATACTTTTCTTCCAATAACCAATTCTACAAACAAACCTAAAGAGTAATAATGGGATCTTAAATTGAGATGACGGATGCAACATCTCGGCAAGCGCTCGAAACCGCATAGAATATTATTGTCCAGCTGGAAAAATCTATCGATAAAAAAAAAGTGGTCGAAGCGTAAAACAGAATATACATTCGTATTCAGCTTGACGCGGCAGACGCGATTACTCGGCCGTTTGTTGATAAAAATGCTTGAAATTTGTATAGTGTATTCTCAATATATAAGCGATGAATATAAATAACGCACTTTGCGTGTGTTGACTTTAACCACTGCCATTTCCACAATTTTCGACCGCCTTTCTTCAAATTTTCAGAAAAACTTTTTCAACGTCTAAAAACAACTTTCTCGCGAGAAGGTACTTCAACTAACATTTTTTTGATGACCGTCCTACTGGTCGAAGTTGGTAAAACATGGTTTTCGTTCCGAATCAATTTCTTATTAAACAAACAAAAAACAAGGAACCTTCTTATGCTAGATACTACAGTTGAATCTAGCATTTTCCGGCAATTATCAAAGTACCTGGTATGATAGTTTCCTAAACCATTGTGTGGGGTTTCTTATTTTGCACAGATAAAAGTGCTAACTCGTAAGAAATCTGAAGAGCTGCTTTTGATATTTGTATAGTATCATGGTCTCATTTGAAAAAGTTTTCTTGCAAATCACACTAACCGGAAGAGAAGGGCCTTTGCTAATTCAATTTAAAAGCATATTGTAAATGCGATTGATAAAATAATAGGATAAAAAGCAATTTCTATCAGAAGATCCGTTCTCAGTTAATGATTAATATATGCGATTTTACAGTTCAAATTTTTTTACAATACACATTTTTTAAATAGTATAATAATTAAGCAGACAAAAGATATTTAGTATACTGAATAAAGGTTTTTATTAATTATTAATTATTTTTTAATCTTCTATTGATTTATAACAAATTATTTTTAATATTGCAATTTGGAAACTAAAACTGTATTTAAATATTGTGATTAAATTTAAAGTGCAAATGAAATAAAAATGAGTTATAATAATAGCACTATTCAAATAAATATGGCAACTGGCGATGTTTCAGTTTTTAGTTGTGGCTGGGCCCTTTCGGTAGCAGCGGTAAAACGAGAATTATTCAACTTCAGCTAAAATTGCTTATGCAGCACGAAACTTTGTATATGCGTTCTATGTTGTATAACAAAATTTTTAGGATCGGCTGCTTGACAATTTTTTTTAAACACACGGGCCATTTTATGATTTACATAGGTTAAAAAAATAAGCGCTTTGCATTGAAAATTTGTGCATATACAGTCTGTCAAGTTAAAGTGTGGGTGGCTTTACTCGCAGTCGGTAAGGTGTATCGACATGATTTTGGTGTCAAAATATTAAGAAGAGCTCCCTCTTT
>NC_046659.1:34445692-34453326 GCF_010883055.1 Belonocnema kinseyi
GGGAGCTCTTCTTAATATTTTGACACCAAAATCATGTCGATACACCTTACCGACTGCGAGTAAAGCCACCCACGCTTTAACTTGACAGACTGTATCTTGAGAAGGAATACATATGATTTAATATTCTTTGGTTACCTTTACAATCCGTGAAGGAAATTTACGTACTTCTAAAATTTTTAAAATTGAATTCAAGAATGTAAAATGTCAATTCATTCAAAAAGGCTACCTGGAGGCGCTGTCAGTTTAGAAAATGCTTATCTTTACCGGGCCAACATTTTTTTTTTTAAATTTGGTCTTCAGACTTCTGTTTAAACTGTAATTGCCGTCCATCTGTATCTGATTTTACCCTTCTCTTTTACTTCTACTGCAAATCAAAAATCCAGACTACATATGTTGAGTCAGACTACACAACATTTTAAACCCTGAACTTTAAAAACGAAATCGAATAGTTATAAAAAAATCTAATTTGATTGATAAAAGCAGATTTTTTAATTTAGTTTGTTAAAACGAAAAAAATGAGTCGACAAAACTAATCATTTAGTTGTTTCTAAAAAACTCTATGAATTAATTTTGTCAGTTCAAAGTAATTATTTATTAGAGCGTGTTTAGTTGATTAATCTAAATAAATGTGTTGAGCGGAAGATTTCCTCTATTAAAGAATGATGTGGTCAACGTAAAGAAATAATTTGGCTGATTCGACCAAATGCTTCACATAATTGCACTAAGCATGCCCACTTCAGTGGCCAGTTCGTGGCTAAACGTTTCTTATCGTGCCATGCGTGCCTTTTTCGACCAAAATAAGTGACGTGAACCTATCGACACAATCAATAATTGGATTATTGAAAAGGTCGGGTCTGTAGCAGTATGTGAAACATTTTTATAAGTAAAAGCTTTCGTTTACATGGAGGTTCGCATCGTTGCCAGTAAGATAACCTCAATACAATAAAACCATACTGCTCGACCTTTTGTCACATCGGGTCTCAATGGGAATTTATTTTTTTTAACCTATATAACCAAATGAGTTAGTATTTAATGTTTATGTTTATAAATAATTAATTTTGCCAGATCAGGAATAGACAGAGAAGAATCGTTAGAAATTATGAGTAGTACAAGTTTTATTTTAAGTATAAAATACTTGGCAGACTAAGACCATTTTTGAGAACCACACAGATCACTCACTCGTTTATACAGAATTTTTTGTAAGATGTGATAATTAATGTATTTTTTGAGTTAATCACTTTACTGATCCGAAAAGATCGGACAACGAATTATCGCGGTTCATAGCTGCTCGCACACTGGCTTTCTCAAGCGACAAGGCTATCATCATACACTCAAACTGAGAAATCACGCGACTTCAAACATTCATTTTAATGATAAGGAAACCGAAAATAGCTTTGAAATAGGCGATGTCGATAAATTGCATAATATTCAATCGCAGAAAATCTTATAAAGACGAAACATTAGAACTTTAACCACACCATCCGCCTCGTGAGGGGCAACTGCACGATGAAAAGAAAAAAAATAAGTGCTTAATCGAGTATTTGTCAAAAACGCAAATTCCGCCCGCCGTAAAGAAACAGTATAAATATAACTAAAATTTAATAGCCTTAGGCGCCCGCCATAATCCACTAAGTTTACAGAATAATTTCTTTTACATCTAATTAATAATAGTTGTTCAGATTTCGCTAATTTCTTTCTCTCTTACTGGTAACAGATAAATCTGAGTAATAGGACGTTCGTATTCCAAACTGGCAGTTTTTACGCCAACAGAACATGCTAAATCGTCCTTACACTTGTAGCATTTAATTATACGGCCTAACAACTATCTAAAAGGCGGTAACGAATCATGTTTCGCAAGAACGATATCACCGATCACAAGATTTAGCTCTTTGTTGAACCATTTGTAGCGTTTTTGTAAAGACTGTAAATAATCAAGAGCCCATCTCTCCAGTAAATCTCTGAAATTTGTTGTACTAACTGCCATCGATGCAAACGATTGCACGAAGTAAATTTCAGTGAGGGTTCTGGAATGCTGGTCAAAGGGGCCCCAATCAGAAAATGTCCAGCTGTAAGATAGGAAAAGTCTTCAGGATCATTTAAAAGAGGGGAAATAGGACGAGAATTGAGGAAAGCTTCTATACGAAAAAGAAGGGTATAAAACTCTTCGTATGCAAGAGGATGTGCATCTACAATTCTTTTCAGGTGATGTTTCAAAATCTTAACTCCAGCCTCCCATAAACCCCCAAAATAAGGAGCGGAAGGAGGTATGAAATACCAAGATATACCTTGAATTGCGAACTCATTATGCAAATTAGCATCCAGTGCAAGATGCAAAAGGCCATTTTTTAATTCCCGGACAGCACCGTGAAATGTCGTACCATTATCACTGTACAAGTGTACAGGTCTTCCTTGCCTTGAAGAAAATCGCTAAAAGCCGGCGAGTGAAGCGGCAGATGAATAATCAGTAACGAGTTCTAAATGGACAGCTCACGTACAACAACAGACGAAAAGCCAAATGCAAGTTTTGTAACTCTTTCTGCCACGACCGGAAGCAAAGCGAACAATAAATGGGCCTACATAGCCCACACCTGAATGTGCGAATGGACGATGTGGGGTTACTCTAAATTCAGGTAAGTCCCCCGAGAGTTGTTAAGACAAAGACGCTCTCTCACGTGTGCACTCCAGGCAACCTTTGATCAGTCGTTTAACCAAAGAACGAGTTTCTAAAATTCAGTAACGCTGTCTGAGCATATGTAAAGTTAATTGCTGACCACCGTGTAAAGATCGAAGATGAGCATTCGTGGCGATAAGCTCACTTATATGGTGACGCGGCAAAATGATAGCATGATTCTCATCAAAAATGATAGGAGCATGCCGTAGTCTTCCACCTATTGCGGTTCATTTGCAGCCCATTTTCGCACATGGAAACCGAAAGCTTCTAATAACAGTGTTACTTGAGCTCGCGCTTGTTTAGCCTCAATCTGACTATATGTACCAAAGACAACATCATCGGCATAAATATTATTTTCTAATATAGTTTGGGCTAAAGGAAATCTATTTCCTTCATCTTAAGCTAACTGCTTAACCACTTTGTTAACCAAATAAGGAGCACAGGCAGTATCGTAAGTAACGGTTAAAAGTCTATAAGCGACGAGCCTTTTATCAGGAGAAATCCAGACAATGATTTGATAGTCGCAATTCCGAGGGTCAACTAGAATTTGTCTAAACATTTTTTCTATGTCAGCTTTATAAACAAAGCGACGTGATCTCCAATTCATAATGATTGAAACCAAATCATTCAGAATCTGAGGACCGATGTGAAGATGAGAATTCAAGAAAGAATTATTGGAACGATCTTAGCTCTCTCCAGGGATGCACCTATTTTTATGGGAGGGCCGTTTTTGAAAGGTAAGCGTATCATGTGACGTCCGCCTTTGGTTCGTTGGTAATTCGTGGCGAAATGCTCATCACAAAAAATGTCATCTGTCAAAGTATTTTTAAAGGGAACTTCCTCCAACTCCCAGAACCTGGTTAACTCTTCATGCAAGACTTCTGCTGAAATAGCCTGATGTACTGCAACTGGAGTGTTAATTTCCATTTGATTTGTGACTAAAACCTGCCCACATAATATCCACCCAAAAACGGTACTTTGCGTAATAAGAGAATCCAATATACCCTGTTGGAGACCAGGAAGTAAACATGAGCTAACTCTTTTAATTGATCTTTATTCCCCACATTAGATCTTACCCTCTTCCACCCCCCGGGTGGAATTGCCGGGATCATTTGATTATGACGCGAGAGAACCTAAAACTGCTAATTGAGAAGTAATCGATGCAGAGTTAGTTGGTGGTAAGATGTGACTTGAGTTATAATCATTGGAATGCAACAAGGAATTATATGTCCTACCGCACTTGTAACATTTGAATTTACTAACACAATTATGAGGTCGATATCCAGGCGTGAGACAATTATAACCACAATGATTATTTGTAGCAACTTCCCTACGCCTGTCCACAGCAGAGCTTTGAATTGTTTGCACTTAAATAAAGAGTGATTATCCTTACAAAGGAGACACTTTGAGCTAGAAGTTGCATTGTGGCTCGTAATTCCCGATTGTTTTGAAGCCTTACTCTTTTCTTGAGAACTCGCACCAGGCTTTAAAGTTTTAATAGCCTTCAAAATACGTATGCGAGTCTCCAAAAACCAGTGAAGTTGCTGATAAGTAGAATAATCAGTGATAGAACCAATATGCATCTCCCATTCCTTGAGAGTGTTAATATCAAACTTTTTACCCATTATAAAAACAAGTAAATCACTCCATTGTTCTGTTAAGCGTTTAAGATTTTTGATAGCCGCCAAAGACTCATTTGTTTTATCGCGTAACTTTTTTAAGACTTCCAAAATATTATTCGACACATTAGGAAGATTGATAAAGGCTTGTAAATGAGTTGAGATTAAAGCTCTCTTGTTGTCAAATCTGGTCTTTAGCGACTCCCAAATGGAGATAAAATTAGCATCAGTTATCGAAACAAGTCTTAAAAAACCTTCAGCTTCGCCCTTTATGGACAATTTCAAATATCGTAATCTTGTCATATTTGGCAAAGAATCGTTTAGAATTATTAAAGCATTAAATAAATTGCGGAAATTCTCCCAATCCTTGTAGTCTCCATAAAACTCCGGTAAAGTGATTTGAGGAAGTTTAACAGGCAAGGAATCATGACGAATAATTTGAGACAGATTTAAACTTTCATTAGCCTTAGTCTCAGGAGTAAGCAAGACCAATTGATTATATACAAAATATCGCGCATTGAGATAATCATATTCAATAGCGAGATATTTAGACTTTGTGAAATATTCCAATTTCTCACGCTCAGCCGACGCATAGTGGCCGATTCTGGATTCAAGTGTTAATAACTTATGTGTAGTGTCAATTTTGATCCGAGTTTAAACGCTCTTTTGTTAGAATACTTGTGAACACTTGTTGTTTAAGAAAAACAACCAGAATTAGATTTCGATTTGTCAGAACGCTGCCTAAACTAAAAAACCACCGGAAATCATCATAGCCAGTGACCCAAAAATGCCCGTACTGAGCGCCGGATATAGATGACATCCAAATGACAATGAAATTGTAAAAGAAGTCAAAAAAAGAGTACCCCTATTTTCTGCTATGCTATTTTGACGTATTTTCAAAAGATTGTTTCAACAACATATAGCGAAATGAAAAAAAAAAATTTTTTTCAAAAAATTAATAGTACCAATCGGTTCTACGGTAAAAATCACGACGAAAATGTATGACGTTTTCTTGTCAGAGCTCATTATGTTAGTGTAAAATCGTTACAAACAATTTCGCCGTGCAAGGGCAAATAGAGGAATCACATCCGGACATGATTTCACGCCAGTCAAGTCTACGAAAACTTGATTAATGTACACCGGCATTGAAAACACAATACCTTTGAATTTTATCTGTTACTTTTTTCATTATTTAAACGAAATTAGTACGGGCATTTTTAGGTCACTGGCTATGATGATTTCCGGTAGTTTTTCAGATTAGACAGCGTTCTGACAAATTGAAACCTAACTCTGACTGCGGTTTTTTTAAACTACAAGTATTCACAAGTATTATAAAAAAAGAGCGGTTCAAATCGGTTCAAAATTGACACTACACATAAGTTATCAACACTTGAAACCAGAATCGGCCACTGTGCGACGTAGTGCCAGCTTTAATTTCCCGATGCAGGGTTTCACAATTCTTCCAGCGTTGGTCAAGAAGTTCTATCCGGGATTCGACAGTAACTACTGTTAGATTGTTCGGCTTGAAAACAAAAAATTTCGACTTCAGACCAAAAATAAAGTCTCGCTCGCGGCCAGGGGCGAGGCTTACAAAAACGTCTTGGCTATTTCTTTGTCTGAGACTTAGCCAAGACGAATTATTTCTACTCGGGAAATAATAAAGGTTTGGTGACAAAAATATTACAACATAGAATTTGGCATTCGCTAATTAAGTTTGATTATACAATTATTGAATATTGTCGGATAAGCAAGTGTAACACTTAGGTGTCATTTTGTAGTACATTGTCTCACTTTTTAGTCCATATAGTTGGGGTGTGGATCTTAGATATAAAGTAGACATTTTGAAAGAAATTAAGAACACAATGCACTTCACATAGACACTGTACATATTTTAGCATACGTACAGAAAGGTATTAATGAAATGTGAGTCGTGAATTTATAATAAGCTGATGTGATGTAATCTTTATGCATTCTAAGAAGTGTATAAACTAGAGGGCTACCACATCCAGTTACTCTGAAGCTTACCCACGCCTAAGCTGATCTAATGCACACTCAATATACAAAAAAAAAACAGTGCCTAATTATCGCTGAACTCCAACAGTTACTTTCAACGTGAGTTTTTAAAAATAAAAGATGGTGGCAAGCTAAGATTTGGATAAATATATTATGGCCTTAGTCGAACGAACCGCATATTGTCTTGATATGAAACACATAAATATAATATGCGCGAATACTTTATGAAAAGTTCTATTTGAAAAAAATTATGATAGTTGTTTGTGTTGTAAGTAGATTGCAAAAAGCAGTCGATGTTGCATTGCTCCATGTTCTCGAAATACACGAGTCTATCAGGCTACACTCATCCACCACATGATCATAATAAGTGGCTTATGGCTATGATTTTACTTCTTTTGCGTCGATAAAGTTTACCATTTCTGAAACCAATTCCGTAACATCAGCATGGTGATTTGAGGGAAAATTGGTCAAAAATAAACATCCTTAGAAACAAATTTTATTATTAACTAGCTTCATGCTGTGGAATCATTGCAGTTCAGTACAAATTTTGAATCAAATGATAATAATACTTGAACGTATCGAATGGAGTAAGTGATGCCAGAACTGAAAGAGTGACGGAGGATACTGGCGATAATGCTCTACTCTGTATTCAGTTTTGGTACCGCCTCCCCATATCGATATGTTTCTACTACCCTTCTCTGCATTCCTTCGAAGATCAAATGGCTTCACCGATTCGTGTTATTCCCAATATTCTATTTTTATTCTTGGAATCAAATTTCGCAGAAGCAAATTTGATTGTATTTCATCTCTTTCCATTAAGCCAACGCTATCTTTCTCTCGCCGCATATACAATCTTCAGAACGTCTTCTCGTGGTTTGCTTTAAAATCGACGGTGACGTCGAATATCGTACCCTTGCCTTGAGTAGAAAATCACATTTCTGTTTCCACATGTAAATATGATATAACTGAAAAGATTTTCAATTCTTAGATAAGGAATTCAGGACATTTGAGCCCGATCTCTAGTCATGGCAGTCTAGTCTGGCCCAGATCTGGGACTGATCAGCAATTCATAAAATAGACATTTTTTAATGTCAATCAGCTACATATTTCGACTATTGTCGAAAAATTGTCAAAGTGTTTAAAATCATATACAATGAGAAATGGACAATATTAAAAAGAAATTTTTTTAAAATTACATTTGATGCAATACTTAATCGTTGTAAACTAGTCCAAAACACCTAAAAATTCAAAAGTTACACGAATACAAAATGAGTCTAAATAGGCGACAAATAAATGTTAAAAAAAAGTTAAAACAAAATTTTTGAAAAAAA
>NC_046659.1:34453426-34458088 GCF_010883055.1 Belonocnema kinseyi
TTATAGATAAAAGCGCTGTATATATTGCGCTTTTATTTATTTATTTTTGCTACAAGTGAGAAAGATGAAAATCATGCGTGGTAAAACTAAAATTCACCCGTTGAAGTATATAATGTTATAAATCACTCAATAAATAACATAAGTAGGTTAGATAAAAAAATTAATTTTTTAGAGTCAATATTATCGCAAGAAAATTCTGCCACCACCCAAATTTTGCCGCCTTGGTTATTTCTTGAGTTTATCTCTAAGACTTTTATGTCTGGCTGAATCTGAAAACTGAGACATTCTCAAGCCGAACTTTTCGACTTCAGTGGTGCCAGTAATTATTGTTATCTTTTAGAATTGGTTTTTTATACAATTATACATTTTTTTTCTTCTGAAAATATCTTGGAACTGGGCAATTTTGCAGGTATTACATCAATTCAAAAAGATGTAAATTTTGTTTGTGTCACCAAAAAAATATTTGTTAAGAATTTTAGTTTTCATTAATCATGACAATTGATCCTATATGTCCTTATTCCTTCGAAGAAATAAATCATCAGTTGATATTCAATAGTTTATAATAATTAATAGCAGTTTAAAATGTTGAAATAAAATATGTAAAATACGTCAAATTGGCGTTAGAATTTTTTTTTGAAGGTGTGGCAATGAAAAATGGTAAGAATTAAATAACATTTTTTTATTTTCTGATCCTAATGAGAAGGTATTCTATGTTGAGACGTTTATCAGATTAAAATGAATTCTGAAGGCTTCTGTCTACACTGAAAAAACGATATTCTAATTTCAAGAATTTCTCACTAATTTGAAGAATATCTGCAACTTAAATAGGCGCCAAGAATATATTCGTAAAGTAAGAAGGAGGCCCTCTTACCTTAAGAATATATATTCTTTTCCATATGATAATCAGCGACAGTCAATCATAGACTATAAATGTTATGTCTCAGTGTAATTACGCGAACTAATTACATTATTAATATATGTACATAGTCCTTTGAGAAATTTTTAATTGAAAAGTAAGTAAATTAGGAATATCAAAACCAGAAGTATACTGTTAAGTTGAGTGTATCGAAAAATGTATAGGTTACAATTTTTTTCAATTGAAAATTACATTGAACTAACCAAATTTTGACACATTTTGAGGAAAGATATTTAATTATTTGTATTGTATACTTACCACTTTTATTTAACGCAAAAAACTCAATGCCAAAAATTACAACAAAAAAATAAACTGATTTAGAAGCACGTGGCATGACACATTAAAAGAAACTATTGAACAGAGCAATGCGTATCTTCCTTGGCGCATTTCTTCTTCCCCACGCATATGCTCATTTTAAGAATATTTTCTACCTTTGGTTAGAAGATACTCTTAGGGCCGATTTCACCAACTCTGATTAAATCATTAATAATTGATTAACCTTGTTTAATTAACACTTTGCGTTCCACCATTCTTTTAATCATGATTAGGGGAAAATAATCACGGGTTAACTTAACCGCCCAATAATGACTGGTTATGGAGTTTAATCAGTGATTAAAGTAACATAACCCAGAAATTGAAGTGCAAGTGCAGTGAGTGCAGTATACAGGAAGGAAATATGGCTCTGTTTTACAATGATATTTTATCCTCATCTGATGATGATGAAATGTTTAAACACGTTCAGAGAACGCCACGAATATTCAGACACAATTACCACTTCTCTTCTATTACACTTGCCACTGAAAACTCTCGTAACCTCAAACTTTGGGAATCTTATCATATGCTAATATGGCGCCGAGTATTCATAAAGAACTTCGTTCTAATCAATCAAAGTCGCCGTTACAAGAGAAAGACCTAGAAACTAGACCTTATTATGAAAAAAGTATATGATTAGCTAACCAGAGGTTGAAAATGCTTGGTAGAACGCATCGCTGGTTAACACAGTTGTGTTGGTGGAATGAAAATGAAAATGAAAAAACACAGAGTTGGTGAAATTGGCCCTTAAAGTAAGAATTTCGCTTACATCATTAAAAATATTACTAAGAATATGCCTGTAAGAATATGACACTCTTAATACTAGAATATCGTTTTTTCGGTGTATATTATGTCTGTAGGCACGGTGACTTTCGAAAGAGTTTTCGCATACTTTACCAGGACGATGAAATAAAGGCATGGTTCGTTGAACACTTATTTTGAAAAACGATTCTGGTTTTAACCATCAAAATTTCTTGTGAAAAATCAATAATTGTAATTTTGAGCCATACGACATAAAGTACGGGATGATTTTAACAAGAACAATTATTTGTCCGAAACATATCTGCAATATTTTCTTTCACCTTTTTTGATAAGTTACATAGTTTTTGGTTTCATCGTGAAACATGTAAAAAATTAGAATTTCATTTTCCCAAACAACATGCGGGACAGTATTGGGTAATAACTTGTTAAAAGTAACTAAGTTACTAAAAAGTTACGTTATTTGTAACTTTTAGGGAAACTTAGTTACTTTTTTTTAAAGCAACTTGTAACGTAACTTAGTTACGATTTTTTCAGTAACTTTCAACATAATTTTAGTTACTTTACAGTTGCTTTGTGTACTTTGTATTCCAATTTCCAAAATTGCATTACTGTTCACTTGACGAAATATCTGTCTAGTTTTTTATTTACTAAACCAATCTCTGTTTTTTCAAAATAATATTTTGATAAATTATCTATATTTTTATGGCAATAATATAATAATAAATAATTTTATTAATTTTGTATTAATTATTTTTATTTTTTAATTAAAAAATTAAGGAAGAAAAAGAAGTAACTTTTTAGGTAACTTGAAGTTACTTTATCTAGTGACTATAACTAGTTACAGTTGAAAGTAACGTAACTGTAACTGCTTACGTTTTTTCGTTAAGTAACGTAACTTTAACTAGTTACTCAAAAAAAGTAACTTACCCAACACTGATGCGGGATACGAAAAAAAAATGTTCAGAAGACTAATTGTTTATCTGAAAAAATACACAAATTAACCCAATTGTATTTTCAAACAGACGTATAGCTTGCCGTGTAGGAATCCAATCAGTGATCCGGCCGGGTCCCGGTCGGATCCCGGCTTCAATACTGAAGGGGACACTAGGGGTGTCAAATTTTACACAAATCTAATACCTTCTCCTGAGTAGAATGTAAAAATCATTGATTTGTCGTGAATAATTTTTTGATAGTTTTGTTTTTATTTTAACAATAAAAAATAGAATCAAAAACATGAAAAGTTAAATTTTTTGAAACCCCATATACGACACGTAAAAGAAATTAAAAGTTACAAGTCGTAATAAGAATGTGCCCGCTGCGCGCGTACATTTTTTACTCTTAATGAAATTTTTCATGATTAAAACCAAAACTACGCATCCTATCAAGAAGTGATTAACAACTATACGACATGCTGATGATATCAGAACAATTAAAAATAAAGTTTACATCGATCCCAGGTGAAAGATTCACCGGAACATACATTAATCTTGCCAGATAAATTTTACATGAATCGAAGACAACTTCCGATTTTTAACCTTGCCTGGATAATCTTTCATCTTATAATCGTTCCATTTTTATTCAAGGTGTAGCGACAATCACGACGCCAGCGCTATCCAGTGTCGTTTAACGACACTGGATTTTAACTTCATTTTTTTCTATGTTATCATTGCATTATAATATTGTACAAAACTCCGGGACCTAATTTTACGTTATCATATTGCGCTTTCTTGCAATATAGAGGTTTTGCGATATCATAGTGCGATATATTTTTCTCAGTGTGGATTAATTTTTTGAAAAGTTACCGAGTTCACAGACAGAAATACATGCAGTCATACAGACAGACATACAGACAGCCACACAAAAAAACATAAAGACAGACACATTCGTAAAAACGCCGTATAAAATCTTCTGTAAGAATTTTGGAATATAACTAATAATTTTTCTTTTAAACATTGAATATCCACCATTTTGGCGCCTCCGTATTTTAAAGAAATTAATGCATTCTGAAAAAAGAAGAACACCAAGTTGAATTTACTTATGCACGGAGAAAAAGATATCGCACAATGATATCACAAAACCTCTGTATGAAAATAAAGCGCAATATGATAACGTACAAGCAGGTTCCGGAGCTTTTGAGGATATTATAATGCACTAATATCGATTGGCCACTACTAGAACCCTCGTATATATAATATAATAAAATAATAATATAATGTCAAATCTTGCAATGTACGATATCATGATTTTACGCTATTATAATGTAATAGTTACGATATATAGCGAAGGAATTACGGTATATAATGCAATTCTTGCGATATCGTTTTCTCCGTGTGAATAAGATAATAATGGTTAAAAATCTCAAAATTCAAAGTCATATTTTAATATTTATCCTAAAAAGTTTATTCAAGTTATTTTTGTTAAGTTTGGTAGAAGTCTCATTATAGAGAGACGCAAGCAATAATTAGTAAACTATTTTTGATTAAACTTAAAAACTGGTATGCCTAATCTTTAATCTGATGCCTTGTTAATTCTTTGGAGTATTATTTATGACTAAAAATGATTAAAATTGATATACCAGGTGTATACGTATGAAACCGGTATTTTTTCAAGAAAAAAACACATTTATTTCAAGAGAATGATAACAAATATTGTATTCAAAGTATGCGCCCTCA
>NC_046659.1:34458188-34477206 GCF_010883055.1 Belonocnema kinseyi
CAATACGCCAATTAGCACAAATGGTAAGTTCCGACAGTGCCTACAAGTGTGCCTACTGGCCGCTAAATGGCAATACCGGTTTCATATGTATAAACCTGGTAAAACGTACATACACGAAGGAAAAAATTGAATGGTCAAAATTGGAGAGCCTTCCAAAATTTCTTCAACATATTCAGAGAGGCCCTCATTTTATGACCAGTCTGACTGCTACAAGATCAGGCTCAACATCAGGAAAATAAAGGTATCCTTCCGCCATAGTCAATAAGATCATCTTGTTTTCACTAATTTCGACCATCCATGGAGGAGAAAATGACCCGACGCGCAGGGCTAACATTTTCACGTCAATTATGAACGTGAACACTAAAAGACCGATACCATTTTTGGAGTGAATGAGTCTGGTTGCCCGCCAAATTCAAAATCGATAACTGATTATCGAATTACATAAGATACATTTGCATGCTACAGATTATTTATTTTAAAATTATACTAAAGTATTGTTATTAAAACATACATTTCAAATAAAATGTCATGTGACATAATATATTAAATATTTAAATTAGACTATATGATTTGTTAACCCACACATTTGCAAAAAAATAGTTCTTGCAAAAAATATGATTGTAAACGAAATTTTACTCAGTTTACAAATAGGCGTGTGCTAAAATTATAATCATATGTTTATTAAATTAATGGTAACAAATAATAAAATAATAATAGACTGTAGGTCAAATATTAATATAATACTTTTCCAAGAGTTTATCATAATAGCTATTGATATTTCACATCATACGTCTTTTTATTTTCGTGAGTTAACATGCGTCGTTCTGTAGAAAAACATTTTACTAACCTAACTTTCTTCTAAATCTCATTTCGCTTTAAAATATAAAAAATCGCTCATAGGCAATTTAATGACATTTAAACATAATCTTTAGACTTCATATATTTAAATTATATTGCTTTAGTCATACATATAAGTTATTACTTTGCATAATCTTGAATTTGAATTCGGTTTCCATTTGTCGCGTCTACAATTTACGATCCACATAACAGTCATTCTCTTCATCCTAGTGGAAAACGGTAAATTTTTAGTCCATCCTCACTTCAATTTTTACAAAACGGAGCACTGCAGCAGATAATTTTTCTTATATTCTAAACTTAATTTTAAATAAACTATACGACATGCTTATCGCACTGTTTCCCGCGAACGGTTCAGAAATCAAAATGGTGACCCTAGCGAGAAAAGAAAAAAACTACCCGGTAATGAAACGCCTACTATGACCGACATTAATTCATTCAGAAAGGAACACACCGTTCTACTAAATTACACTACTAAAGTAGTACCTTTTACCACAAATAACAATATACAAGATCTCCGCATCAAAAGGCAGATTGAACAAACCGTGTTTGCACATCTCAGGGGCTGTTTGTGATAACCAGTTATAGAAGTCTAGTCTAGCGCACTGTTTTGTTGACCCTGCGAGGGCTAGTATAGGAAGCTTTCAAATATTATTTTTTCAATCATATATTGAAATATGAAATTGCGCATTTTCTTTTCCTCCCGAAAGAACAGTAACACGTCCGTATGCACTGAAAATGGTGAATTTTCAAGAAAAAAGTTCAATTTTGTAGCAAATAGAAAATTTAAAATAAATTTAACCAAGAAGTTGTATTTGCAACTAAAAGCATTAATTTTGCACTGAAAAAGATCAATTCTTACAAAAGAAATTACTATTTAACTGAATATATGTTAATTTTAAAACAAAAAACACGAATTGAAAACAAAGTTAATTATTTTTAAACCGAATTATTAAATTCTTAAGAAAGATTATTATTGATTTTGTAACAGAAGAGACGATTTTTTAACCAAATGTATGAGTCAACAATCATTTCGATTATTATGCTGATTGCAAACGGTTTATCTGACGAAAAAAGTGCTAGAGGGAAAAAAGTTAGATTTTTTCTTACCGATGCTGAACATAATTTTATAAACATTTTACATAATAAGTAATTAAATTGTCTGCACGAAAACTGACCAAAATTTCGAAAAGTGAGCCAGGATATTTGTAATCATGGGATTTTTTTGTCTTTTGGAACAAAAGTGATCTCGAGAATATATTAGTGCATACGGACGTTCTTTCATTACAGAAAAAAGATGCGCAATTACATTTCATATTTGAAAATATGTTCAGGAAATTAAAATTTGAAACTTTTCTGTACAAGCTTTCGCAGTGTCAAAAAAACGAACCGCTAGACTAGACTTCTAGACCGGCTTATTACAGAAAGCACCCGAGTTGTACAAAAATGCAAAGTTTGTGTAGAATGTGAACAAATCTGTTATTTTTGCGAGGAAAATGCCCGGAACATGGATAATTGATAACTTGCATGTTTGTACGATCTGCCTTTTTATGCAGAGAGCTTAAATATTGTCATTTAATGTAAAAGGTACTAATTTAGGAGTATGTTGCCGAAATTATACCCTTTGGGAATTCGCACACTCATTTGGGTAGGGGCCCCTAGTTTTCGTATACGGTTTTTTTCGCCCCTGAATGAATCAGCCTCGGTCATAGTAGGTGTTTCATTACCAAGTAGTTTTTTTCTTTTCTCTCTAGGGCCGCCCAAAGGACAATCCGAGCTCGAAAACTGCCTTATCTGCTCCTTGCTTCGCTGAATAGTAGAACACATTACTGCAACAATGCAGTAATGCAGTACACTCATTCACTGAGGATGCAGAATGTAACAAGATGTGTAATATAGGTTTCTGAATTTACTCCAGCGTTTGTAATCTTACAATACAGTGCAGTGAAAATATTTCCTCAGCTTCTCTTGCTTAAAAAATATATATTGTCTATGTGCTATTGCGCATTGATTGTGTATATAAAATCAATTCTCAAACATCTCACTCTCTAAAAATAATCAGAAATGCTTTTGGATCTTTGTATTTTATATAAATTTTCAGATTTTCTAGGTTCCGCTCTATTTTATAATTTTCAGTTTCCCATGAAAGAAAGACTGTAATTTAACATATATATATATATATAGCTTCAAGGAGCTATGTGATGCCCTCATAACACCTGATTAAGAATGCCCACCCATCACTACCGAGGAGGTGAAACAAGTATTAAGAGGGATGAAGAACTATTCCGCACCGGGACCAGATTGTATCAAAACCTTCTGGTGGAAGAAGTTTTCTTCAACCCATAAGCATTTGGCCCGTATTTTCCCCTCATATTTGAAGTCGGAAGAGCCGATTCCGGAGTGGTTGGTGGAAGGGCGCACAATACAACTGCCGAAAATAGGCAACTTAGCTGACCCGAAGAATTACAGGCCAATCACTTGTCTGAACACACTTTATAAGATATTCACAGCTATCCTAAATGATAGGATTGTTCGGGCAATTGAACCTGTGTGGCAAGAAATGTATGAACAGCGAGGTTCAAAGAAAGGCGTAGCGGGATGTCGGGAGAATCTGCTCATCGATAGATGTGTCTGCAAAGATGCAGCATTATACCAGCGTGACCTATCAATGACCTGGACTGATTATCGGAAAGCTTTCGATTCGACCTCCTATAGACTTATCATCTGTCTTTTGACAAGGTCACCTTTCAGAGAGGTGTCTTTCAGGGCGACACCATGAGCTCACTCCTCTTTTGCCTTACATTATTGCCACTATCTCTAGCACTTCGCCATTCCGACAAGTAATTGTGCGGCAAACCTGCAGATCGAAAGTACAAGGTCACTCATGTATTTTACATGGACGATCTTAAGATCTATGCTAAAAACAAAGAGCAACTACATGTAGCTCTAGGGATTGTCGAACGATATACCAAGGAAATTAATTGCACGATTATTTCAAAACAGGTCTCGGTGAAAAGGTGTCCTAAGCGTAGGCCGTAGAGGACGCCCTAAGGATCTGTATGATGCTCTTCAATATTTTCCACGTGTTTACACTTTATACGTAAAGGTTCAGATTAGAATGGCGATCATCGAAAACATGACGCGATATTTCGATGCGAATGTTGGCAGCACTGCTCAGATTTCAGTTCTACCAATATCGCCATGGGGCAAAACTTGTAACCTTTACTACTTTTATTTCTTGGAAAATAAATTGCTGGTAAATGTAACTAATTTATATGTTGTGACTACAATTACTATCCTTACTTATATAACCTTCATAGGAGGACTAACAGCGAATTGTTGCCGTACAAAACTGGTTAGTTACTGTTACCATCGAAGTAGTTGTTGTAGCTTGTATCAACTCTACTAACAAGGAGCTTCTTGTCGCAACTAACAAAATTTTATAAAGTGAAAGCTTCACCTCATTCCTAGTACGCAATATAAATATCAATGCTTATAAATGTCACATATACACATATATTTCACAAGGGTTTTATATAAGCAATCGTAATGATTTTGCCCTTTCACTCTTTCTTTTGTATTCCTCATTTTTTTAAATGCATTAAGATTTACAATAAATACTAAGTTTACTACTAGTATTTTGTGGTTTACTAGTGTTTTGTGGTCTTCATTCATTTTTAAACGGAAACATGACTATTAAGTAGACCAATATGTAATTTAATATATTTCACACAAAAGAAGACACAATTTCAAATGTTCAAATAAGGTTTAAATTTGTTGTTTTTAAAAAAAAATATTGATATATCATACATTTTTCAGATCTACAGAAACTTTTCTATTGAACAATTATTATTATCTGTCTTGAAGGGAACCATATTTGTTTATATTTGTTTATTTGAATGAAAATATTGCATTATGAGGTTAGAACGTTTATGTCCACACTTCTAATATTGTGTTAGAAGTGTTATAATTTGTCCGAAAATTGGCTTAAGCGTTAAAAATGTAAATTAAGTGTAAATCGAAAGATTTGGTTGACAATTAAGATAAGTAAAAGTAAACAAAATTGTACATCCTTGTGTAAGTTAACATTTTGCATGATAACTGACTGATTTTATTTTTAAGGTAGTTGTCACGTGATAATAACGTACACGGAAAAAAAATTCTTGAGGCGAACGAGTGAATCGAGAATATATTAAACTCAAAGAAAGTGTACGCTTGGATTAGGTAAAACGTTTAGTTAGAAGAGTTACACATTTAGTTATTTTATGTAAATTGTTCTCGTAAACCAGGAATTTGGACAAAATTGCTAAGTTCGAAAGTTTATTATTTTCGACAGATTATGTATTATTGTATTATCTTCAGATTAGAAAAAAAATGTAGTTGTTATAGAAATATATTAACTTACAGTAGCCAATTTTTCGTCTGGTATCGCGAAAATGAATTTCCCTGAAATCCGTGTAATGCATTTGGAGGTCAAGTTTGTTGTTTTTATCGCGTTTCTTGATATTTCAATATAGTTATCGCCTACAATCGAAACAAATGTAAATTATTATTACTGCATCATAAACTTCATTTAATATTAACATTCGCGCAAATTTTAAGTGGTAAAAAGCGTTTAATTGTCCAAATTAAATCTCAACTGTCACTGCTCCCCATTAGACCGTCGCCATTTTATTTCGCTGCTCCCATAATGCACCGGTGCTCTTCCGATAATTGCTTCAGACAACTATTCTTAATATCCCTATTATAGCTGTACTTATAATGGGTTTGACTATACGATATCCCTGGTATATAGAAAATGGTCAAGGATATTCATTTTCGCTGATCCAGGGATCTTTCTAAATTCCTTCGTTCGTTTTCAGCTAAATGTTTAGCTATAACAAGGAATAATATCCCTGTCACAGCTCAATTTTTTTTACCGTGACAAAAGTTGGCGCTCAGAGAGATGCAAGAAATGATAAGTTCTCTCTTGACCAAAGGTGAAAAAATTTTATTGAGATTGTACACTCATGTAGAAGCGTTCCATATACGAATACACACATTCAGAGGGACAGTTCGTAAGGGAACGATAGTGGTAACGCCGCACTTTCATTCTCCGAGAAAATTGTGTTGACGGAGTTGAGAGTTATAGACTCATTCTCTATGGAACTGTGGTCTAAGAAATACTGAGTGTCAGTGTTGCCATATAGTCACTGCCAACTCCCACCATATGCCACGCAAGAACAGAAACATTATTCTTTACAACATTATATCTTTTATACTAAACGGTCAATAATTGTTATCTTTAAAAATAAAATCCGCACGATACTTTTCTTTATATCTGTAGTTTTCAAGCTCAATGGTAAGCTTCGTTTCCATAATAGACTTTGTGATGTGGTGACCGATCGGAGGCGGGGCAGCTCATTTCTTTCTGAATTTAAAGAAATATGTGTAGAGTGTTTATTAAGCAGACGTATCTGCGCCAAGCCTTATTTATATTAATACCTAACCTTCTAGTAAGGTGAGCTACCGAACCAGGACATCTGAATTTCAATGCACTGCGAGCCTCTCAATCCTTCTCCAGCAAAATATTTTCAAATTTTGCGACTATCTTAATCGACTTTAGCACAAGCTAAATGGCTCTTGTTGATTTCCTGAAAATAAATTCAAGTATACAAATTTGAAAACTACATACTTTTGGTTTGGAAATTCTGTGAATTCTATAGGGATTTCTTTTATGAAGTATGTTTTAATACACCCATGGAAATTTAATGGGAAAAAGCGTTGAAACCGATATTATAGTTTATTATAATCTTTTACGATTTAGGGAAATCGGGTATGTATATTAAAAAGTACTATACTATTTATTAATAACACAGCCACACAAAAAAAAAGTGTGCAGATCTGGTAACAAGATACACGAATTCCTATGGATTTTGGGGCGCTGAATTCAAATTCGGTATCAAAAATCACCCATCACGTCATGGTTGAGCCAAAACCTCAAAAAATGACGAAAAATCATGCACTGAGGCAAATAAATTTCAAAATAATGCCATTAATGCAAATTTTCACTTCAAAAACATGTCGACAACTGTGAAGGATCAACCCTTGCCTGACATCAACTTATTTAACATAACTTTACCCAACAGAACCTGACCTTACCTAACCTGAATTAACCTAAATTTATTGAACTACACGTAAAACTCTGGAAGCATATTTTCCCAGTAGCAAATGTGTGCTACATCGAATAGGTCAACTTGAGCCTAACCTAGAAATAAATCTAACCTAGCCTAATCTAACCTCAAGAAACACAATTAAACTGATTGTGTTGTCCCGTTGTGTTTGCGATACCGTTTGAATCAGCTTCGGCTTAACATACATAAAGGTTTAACCTATCCTAACCCAACAAAACCTGACCTGACCTAACCGATTACGCTGGCAACCCTGTTCTTGCGTACTTTCATATTTTGACATTAATAGCAGTAAATGTCTGGAGTTTCGTAACCGCTTGTTGCTAGTATTATTCGCCTGTGTCTGTAACCAGGGCACCTCCACGTGGTGGAGGTGCACGTGGTGGAGGCATCGTTCCTTCGAAGAAAAAAGGACGTTATAGCAGGCAGAAAATAGACTGAAGTAGGTCTATAAATCAATTTAATTACGATAAAAAGCAAGATAAAATGTAAACACGAAAGATAGTATAAATATATCCCTTAAGTTTATGAAAAGCAGAGAAAAAAAAATTTTGAATAAAACTTTTATTCATTTGCATGTTTAAGTTACAGTTCTACATTTTAATTGATACAAACATTGTCAGGTTAATTGAAATGGGGTCAATTCTACTTGTAGTTCTAAGTTTCTTCAAATGAGTAATGTGCGTCTAAATTTTTAACCACCTGTAGAACAATGAAATGAATTTTATTGTGTTACAGCGGGAGCACTTAAGTTAAGTTGTGTTGCGTTAAGCAAAATTTCGTTAGGTTCTGTTAAGTTAGATTCATTTGTAGGTTAAGATCGAGTTAACATATTAAATATATCACACATTTAAGACTGAGAACCGTACGCCTACATAGCTACACATGTGGTTGAATTTCATTCGGCTAGGTTAGGTTAGGTCAGGTTTTGTTAGGTTAGGATAGGTTAAACCTCTATGTAGGTTAAGCCGAAGCTGAATGAAACGGTACCGCAAACAAAACGGGACAACACAATGAGTTTAATTGTGTTACGTGAAGTTAAGTTAGGTTAGGTTAGATCAGGTTTTTTTAGGTTAGGATAGGTTTGAGCTCTTTGCAAGTTAAGCCCAAGCTGATTCAAACGGTACCGCAAACACAACGGGACAGCACAATCAGTTTAATTATGTTTCGTGAGGTTAGGTTAGGTTAGGCTAGGTTAGATTTATTTTTAGGTTAGGCTCGAGTTGACCCATTCGATGTAGCACACATTTGCTACTGGGAAAATATGCTTCCAGAGCTTTACGTGTAGTTCAATAAATTTCTGTTAATTCAGGTTAGGTGAGGTCACGTTCTGTTGGGTAAGGTTATGTTAAATAAGTTGATATCAGGCAAGGGTTGATCCTTCACAGTTGTTGACATGTTTTTGAAGTGAGAATTTGCATCACTGGCATTATTTTGAAATTTATTTGCCTCAGTGCATGATTTTTCGTCATTTTTTGAGGTTATGGCTCAACCATGACGTTATGGGTGATTTTTCATACCGAATTTGAATTCAGCGCCCTAAAATTCACAGGAGTACGTGTGTCTTGTTACCAGATCCGCAAACTTTCTTTTTGTGTGGCAGTGTAATCTATGAAAAATTTACATTGGAAAATTAATATAAGTTCTACAAGACTTGTAAAAGAAAATGTGATATTTAAAATTTACTATATTAAATTGAAGCAAGACCATAATTCAATTTGTGATGTCTTTCAAGGTTTCCTTCGCTTTGTTCATTTTAATTATAATTTTAATAATAAAGATTTAAATTGTCACTACAAACTGTCAGGATGTAAACAGTTGACATTTAAACATAGTGAATAATCCGTGGAATGGGGTCACCTCATGTGTTTTCACTATTGAGGACGAACCGGTGCTAAATGTTCGCAGTACGGCGACTCGAGTGTATGAGAAAGATTGGAATAATTTTTTTACATTTTAAATGAGAGGATTCTAAAATTTGCTAAGGACTATACTAAAAATTATGAGTCATTCGAAAAAAATGTGACGGTCGAAAATACGAAAACGTCAAGTTCGTAACCCGTCGTGAAACTCCACCAACTCACTCTGTACAATTATAGCACATAAATACGCACATTATAAATATAATTATTAGCATTTGTACACATAACAATGTAGAATACAACTCGCTGATGTTAATGACTTAACCTTTACGTATATACATGATACGCAAACATATGCATATAACACCCATGCGTTGCACGAAAATCATGCTGTGAGAAGGGGTTTGAAGATTCCTTATATACTAAATGTTGAGAATTTTTAGAATTGTGAGAAAACGCATGGTGCTTAATAACTCGACTTAGAAACAATCAAAATTAAAAGTAAAATCTGGAAAATATACTTCTTTAATAAGGTCAAAACTGGGATTGAATTAAATTCAAAAATAAAAATAAAAAGTATATTAATATACATTTACAAGGCCAAACATTTATAAGAAAAAAGAGCTATAAATAAAATAATTCCTCATTTTTTGCGAATAAAACTCGTCTTGGAAATCCTTGAAACCTTTTGAAATCTTTGTGAATTCGTTGAAATCTCTTGAAGTACTTAAAATCTTTGTGAGGTCTTGAAATTTCTGTGAATTCTTTTGGAGTCATTCTCATTTTTGTAAAATTTTTGAAATCTCTACAATCTTTAAAATACCTGAAATCTTTGTAAAATTTTTATGACGTATGTGTGAATGCTTAGTTTAAAATTTATTTGTGAAACCTTTTGTGTTGATTTGAAATAATTGAAACCTTTAAAATATTTTCAAACTTGTTAAAACCCTGATTTGATAGTTTAAGGTCTTTGGAATATTTGAAATCTTTTGAAGGCTTTACAATTTTTTGAAATGTTCGAAATCTTTATGAACATTTTAGAATATTGTGTAAACGCCATTTTCAAATCTTTGATATCCTTGCAATCTTTATGATATGTTCAAAATCTTTGGGAAATTTGTGTGAAATCTTTTGAAATCTTTGTCAATTTTTTTTTATTCGTTGAAATTATCGAATTCTTTGAAATCTTAGTGAAATATTTTCAAATCTACCAAGTGTTTTACAATCTTTGAAATCTGGTGTGCTGTACCCTTTTTAAAATGTTTGAAATCCTTTAAATTTTAGGAAATATTTAAAAGCCTCGTAAAATTGTTGTGAAATATTTTTAAACTAGTGATGTACACTAGTTAGTTCAAACAACTGACTTTCGAATAGAGGACATGCCTCCCCCCATTTTGTGAGGTTGCCGGAAAAAAAATTCTCTACAAGTTTGAGCCAAATCGGTTAATATTAAGACGTGCCGCAAAGGCTCTGAAAATCCGATAAGATTAACATGGGGAAATTTTGGTTTTCGGAACTATGGGATTCAGCTTTCTGGATTTAAACTTAGCTTGTGCTAAGTACACACACTTGTTTGTCCTCTGAAAGATCAAAGTAAGTTTTTTTTGGTTTATGTTGATCCCGCAGAATAGCTCTTAGTATTCGCAAAGGAATTATAAATATTTGTATTCTTTTAACGTCACTGGAAATTAAAACACAAAATTTTGCTCTCAAAAATGAAAAATTACCACATTAATTGCAAAAAACAGAAATTTCAAAAAAAATTTTTTCGAAAAAAATTGTATAAACAAACCAAATTTCTTTAAAGAAATAAGAATTTATAACAAAATAAGGTACTAGTAAGTAAATGACTCAGATATTTAATAATAAGCAGAAAATCTAACTAATTTTTTTTTAAGCTACAGTTTATACCTATTGTTAAGAAAAAGTTACAATTAAATAATAATTAATTGTTTAAACATATACTAAATGCTTAAAACAAAGATCATTATTCCTAAAAATATGCAATTGTTCAATCAAACATAAAAAATCTACCTTTCAATGAGTGATAGCAAAAAAATTATTTAAACAAAAATAAATGGTTTAAACAATTGTTAATTAGTTGAAAAATACCTGAAGACATTTCACTTGACAAAAAAAAATAATTTATAGCAAAAAAGGGAAAAACTGAGCGTTTATGTGTAAATTTTTGGCAAAAATGTCAATTTTAGTTTTTGGGTAATTTTTGGGGCACCACAGGGGGGGGGGCATTAAAATTCAAAGTAATTTAATGGAAATGATTGACTAGAGACTGCTTAACAAATTCTTAATATTTCCCGCAAGCTAAGTTTAAATCCAGAAACCTAAATCCCATTGTTCCGAAAACCAAAATTTCCCCATGTTAATCTTCTCGGATTTTCAGGGTCTTTGCGGCATGTCTTAATATTAACCGATTTGGTTCAAACTTAAAGGGAATTTTTTTCCGGCGACCACACTAAATGGGGAGGGGTGACATGCCCTCTAATAAAAAAAATGTCAACAGGTATGATTTTGAACCACCCTAATGTACACGCCTCTTTTCAATCGTTCAAATCCATAAAATCTTCGTAAAACGTTCATAAACCTTTGTAAAAAGTTCAAAAATCCTTTTAAATATTTTAAAATTTTTAGAATATATTGAAACTTTCTAGAATTTTTAGCAATGCTTTATAATCTGATGCTCAAAACCTGAGCCTTAAAAACAAAACACGTGTCCATACATGAATCTTGACCAGTTTAGCGGGAAGCACGAAGTTCTCCGATCCACATCGTGAATGCTGGGCTCGGATTTTTTGGTATAGTGTTTTGCAATTTCCTCAACTGAAGAATACAACTTCTGTTAGCGTCTATCACAGAAAATAAAAATATCTATTATTGCCTTTCACTTTCTCTTTGACTATATTAATTTGTAGAATATTTATATTAACTTTTGTAGCTCAATCAATTAATTCCTATAATTGCTTTTATATTATTTGAATATGTCATTATCAATTTTTCTTATTCTGCGTTTTAATACATAAAATATAAATTTTTGTTCTTGAATATACCAATTGTTTTTCTAAAGATATTTAATAATAACAATAATTTTTATATCTACACGATTTCCCTTAATCGTAATCGACTATATCAATTATGAATATTAAAATATCAAGTATTATTATAAAATTTCTTTCAGTGTAATGAAAATAATTAGGACAATTGGGATTCAAAAGCTATAGTTTAATAATATCGTTTAAAAACATTTGATGAATACCTATAGTACAATGCACTTTCATTAAAGATGCAATGAGTGGGTTTCATTCAGATTTCATGGAATTGAATATTATGAAGTCAAGTGCATATGGGCCAAAATCGTGGGGAATAGGAGGTGAGCGGGAGGCGAATGAAGGGAACACCGTCTGCTGCTGTGATTTATCACGCCATGCCATGCCATTGCCGTTCGTACATATACCACCATAATGATACATGAGGGGGTAAGAGGCACAGGGAAAGCGGGTACGAGGCCTTCGCTTCTACTAATTGACGTCATCGATATTGGTATCCGTCCACGAGCAGATTACCTCGCCGTAAACAACTACGCCCTTCGTGGTGTGGTAACAGCCCTACATTCCGTCCCGCATAGGGAACCATCGTGGCACTTTCATAAAAGGAGTCGGGGTGGCTAGCTTCATCAGGAATGAACTTAGGGGATAAATGATTTGGGTGATATTTGAGAATAAATTGCATTGCATTTCTTTGCGGAAAAAACACACTATGGCCTAGTTACGGGACCTTACACGTAGAATATTTGTTCGTTAAATTTTACATAAGTTAGTTTGGTACACGGAGGACAGTACGGCATTTGATTAAAATTTCACATTCAGTCATGCAAAATTTATTATAATTTAATTCGTCATTCAGTAAGAAATAATACAACTAGATAATAAAGATTACCTGACAGTTACGTAAACCGAGATGTTGATTATCTACCAGTTTAGGTAAAATGATTCGAACTATTAGTTACAGTTTCAATCAAAGAAAACAAAGTTTAGCGCTCTGTATGTGAATTATACATCCTAGTCATCTAAAATTTCGTGCGTCAGCAAAAAAATTCTTGCTACAACCTGATTCTGTGGAAGGTCATCCACTTACTACACACATCCTCACACAATTGATCTTAAACAATTACATTAAATTACAATACATCACATATATATAATATAGTCGCTCGCTTTTAATGATATTAACGCTTTTAAAAGCAGAAAACGTTGTGACGGGTTTCTAACCACCTACTCTAAGCTTAACACGTTCTATCGCTAACGACTAGACTTCACGGTTAACTTAACACTTAGAATATCGAGAAAAAAATCCCAGCTAAAAAGTTAAAGTACGAGTACCTCAGGGCCTTCCAGAAAATATCTGGTCCCCGTTCATTGAAATTTCTTGTTTTAACATTTTATTAATAAACTGGCTTATAAATTTAGAGAAAGTAAATAAAAACATTGGATAATTATTTTATTAGAAATTTTGTAACCTGAATACTCTAAATTATTTAATTTTCGATATTTTAAACTTGTGAAAATCTGAACATTAAAAACTTACAAATTAAATTCATATAAAATCTATTAACTTAAATTAGGTTAAAATTTAATTAATAAAATTAAACACGTAAAACTAATCCATATATTTGAATATTTTCTGAAGTCCTAGAATATTAACCGAAACTTAAAAATGTTAAAGTTTCTACGGGAGACTTGAATTTCAACTTCAGCCCTGACAATGTTGACGTCCCTTGCGATTCTCATTTTACCATACTGTTGTGTAATTCCTCTCATAATAAAAGTGAGAATCTCTAAAAAATTCTGAGATCTATACTTTGTTTAAAGTGAATCTTTAATATCACACGAAAATAAACTTGATATAATTCCTTTAATACAAATTTACATTACTTTGCATTATTTTATGATATACTGGTATGAAAATAATACAATCCTTATAAGAATGATTACATATAAAAATTTACACTTTTGGACTTGAGATTTTACATAACTCTTTTGTAATATTTATAATTATGTTTTGAATTAAATCCTAAAATAATTGTAAACTTTATCTAAATGCAGCAATGTCCTACATTTACCCAACTAACTGGGTAAATTTTAATGAACAAATTTTCTCTGTGCACGCTGAATCACAGAATAATTTTTAGACTTTCAGAAAATGGGTAAATCTTACTGCGTAAGAAAAATGCAATATTGACTGTGTGAAATTTTAAATGCGTATCATACATAAGTCTTATACCTATACCGATTACGCTCACATACGAGATGTATGCAAAAAGTTCATGCATTCGACTAACCAATAATAAAAATTAAATTATTACGGAACGAGGACTTTGGATTTGGTATTTTGCTACCAACTTGAGAATGAAAAATAGTAAATTAGCAAAATAGAAGTTAAGAAGTGTTTAAACTGCCATTTTCAACCCGAAATTTTATATTTAAGAGATGTATGTTTAAGAGAGTACAGTATTAATATGTATTCAATATGCATTGCAAGATATTTTATAAGATTCCAGGATTGTCGTAATATCTTTAAATTATGTGAATATTGCAATTATAATTTTGACACGCTCAAAATTACAAATCGTGCAATTATATAGCATTTATATTTACTTTTCAATTTAAGTGATTAAATTTTGACGGTATTATTTTAAATTATTAATTCTGAGGCTAAAATTGTAAATTTAAAAAGTGTAAGGATATAAGTTGTTTTTAACTATAAATTTTAGCTTTACTGTGATTAATGATATAAACCCGTGCAGAAATTTTTGTGGGTAGCCGGTCGGGCCCCGATCGGGAAAAATGTGGGTCCAATAGGGTAATCAGTTTAGCGTTAGACCGTAAATGAATTGCCCTACCCGACAAGGCCCATATCTGGGCATCCAAAATGGGGGCCCAATCTGGCCCCTTTAATATTTATTTCTTCTTTGGTAAAATTTCAAAAGTTTTTATATTATTATTTCTTCAACTTTGTATTTTACAAAAATTTAATTTTTCAATATTCCACATTATATATCTTTATACATTATATCTCATTGTAAATATTCTAAATTACATTAGCTGTTGTATTGCTTCAATTTATCGATAAGAGTTTAAATTTCGAAGAAAACTGTTATGCATTGACAAACAACGTTCAAATTTACATCTATTACACACACACACACACACACACAAATGAATTTTACTTATAAATATTTTTGAATCTTCTTAATATGCTTTTGGAATGATTTTTGTTTGACTAATGCACATGGGGCATTTGGAATGAGATTTTAAAAGTGAGGTTATGTTCGAGACAATTTAAAAAGCATTTAATATACAATGTTACTAACCCGGAAATTCATACATTTGGTATAAGGTAATATCTATTTTCACAATATCAGCAACAAAATATAAAATCCTAAAAGCTGGAAAACATTTTTTTGTTTACTTAAATAGTAGATGAGCTCAAAATAACGACGCTTTCTCGAATGAATTGCTGGAAATCTTCAGAAGCTTAAAATGAATTGTGATTTTGATTCTAGCGAATTAAAGCTTACCTTTGCCTTCATTGCGGATATAAGAAATCTTCCCAACAATTCTGTTATTCCGAAATCGCAATCTACTTTTAGCTTTTGGCATTTTGAGTTCGATGAAAGAAAAACAATATCATCACGATAACAGAAAACCTGACATAATCTTGTGTAACCTAACCTGACCCGACGTGGTTCTGAGGCGAGCCCCACCATTTGCCCCCTTGCGGCCACATGTGGAAAATCCGGTCGGGCCCACATCGGAAATAAGTTGGGCAATTTCTGCACAGATGAGGCGTAACTATCGTTATATATATTTACAAAAAGTGCATGAGAAAGAGCTTAGAATAAACCTTTTTCTCACGATGAAAAATTATGTGGTCTTGTATGGAGGGAGGGCGGGGGGGGGGAGGATTTGTCCTCCGAACACAAGTTTCCTGAACAAAGTGACGCTATTGATAACATTTCAAATATTTGAGAGATATCATTAATTTTCTTTGATCGTGTATTAACTATTTGAGATTTCCGATCGTTAATGTTAAGTGCAATTTGATAGTACGGTTTAGTGAGATATTAAAAAGCATACCTATTTTAAGCTGTATTATTTCTAAATTGATTTAAAAATTTCTTTTTTACATGGTTGTCGAAAACAAGTTTTTTCGAATCTGTCTATGTGTATAGATTTTTAGCTTGTTAGGGGTCAATCACAAAATATGTGATACGTTGGGGGGGGGGGGAGTCTTTTAAAGTATCATTCTCCATTTTAAGCGCAATGGAAAAAGCATCACGCGGAGGTGGGGGGGGGGGGTAAAGTTCCTGAAAAAACATATCACGTATTTTGTGACTGGACCCTTAGCACGATAACTTTTAAACAAATTAATCTATTAGTTTGGCCTTTTGTACATTGTTTTAATGTTGAGTACTGAGGGTTTAGTTTATTAGCCAGCCATTTCGGATAAAAATCCAAAGAATAAGAGAATTTTGAAAATTTCGGAGACCACGTTTTGATAATTTAAAAATTCAATATACGGTTTATTGTGATTTAATAATAATAAAAATAAAGACGAAAGAAATATGAAAAGAGAAGTCCTAAAATTTTTTTATGCGAGGATCATTTTTAAATTACAATAGGAGTATTTTATGATGGTTGTCAAAATTTATTCGTTGGATTCTTGCTTTTATTTTCAGAAAATCTATACATTAAGCAAATTTAAATATCTATAGTATTTTTGAGGGTGTTTGGTAAGTGATCAAAAAAATTATATGTACTCAGCTTATTCTGATTAGGAAAAAAAACTGCAATAATAGGTACAACCAGAGTAATTAATACACATATCCTACAAGATTGGAATAACAACTTTTTTGGCTTTTCTGGAAAATCGACTATTTAAATTTTGGTCGCACAAAAAATAATAAAAAATTCCATTTTGCGGTCAAACTTAATCATTTTTTGATAGTATGCATAACTTTTATTTTAATTATAAAAAATTAAATTTTCGGACAAACGACACAAGCTACGAAAAAAAATAATAGACAAAAGATGCTCATCCAAAAAGAAGTGATATTTCATCCAAATTTATCATCAATAATTGTTTTATAGGAGGAATAGTTTTTGTTTTAATTTATGAAAATAACATTCGAAAAAGAAAATTAATTTTTTTGAAAGACGACGCAAGGTGTAACAAAAATTAAGAGACGGAATTTGTTCACCTTAAATGGATCTATAAATTTGTGGTTATTAATTTTTAAATAGGACAAGCATTTCAATCATAAAAAATAAGATTAAAAATATATTTTTTTTTTGGAAAAAATACAGAAGGTACAAAAAAACTAAAAGACAAAAGTTGTTCAACTAAAAATATCTACAAATGTGTTATAAACTCTTGTTATGAAAATACATTGAAAATAAAAAAATTAACTTTTTGGAAAAAGCACATAAGATACAATAAGAGTTTATTTAACAAAATTAACCACCTAAATTATATCTAAAAATTTGCTCAGAACCACAATAAGCTACAATGCGTATTTTTAGTTTCGATCGTTAAAAATAGCATTTAAAATAAACAAATTAAATTTATGGGAAAACGACACAAGTTGCAATAAAATGTTTGACAACAATTTTTTTAATTAGATGCGCACTTTTTTAATTTTAAAAATAATGAAGATGTTCCAGGGTAACTAAAACTAAAATGTAATGCAAAATAAGAAACAAATATTGAAGTAATCATTAAAAATAAAATTTGTGTCTTATTTTGCATTATCTGAATAAGCAGCCTCAGACCGAGGTACAGAAATAAATATAATATACATTTGATATGAAAAGTTCGCATTTGGGACAAAATCGAGTGCGAAGCATGAGATACGTGACAAGAATGTGTTTGTTAAAGCCAAAGTAGCTTTAACAAAAGAGAATTCACAATCGCCAACGCAGAAAACATGGAAGTACGAAATGTTGAAGGTTATCGTAAACTCTGGATAAAGACAGGTAGAGTACAGGGTAACGTTGAGCAAAGTAATTGGTGAGTAGGTACAGTATACCTGACTTTACCCTAGAAAAGGGTAACAACGGCAAAGTGTCACTTGTTGAGTTTATCTTTAGATAAGAGGCTATAAATAGTGCATTATCACATATTTCTGCATACAAGGTACTCCAAAAAGATGATAGTTTACATTAATGATCAAATTTATCGCAATTTTGTCGATTTATCACACTTTATTCGCTAAATTAAATTTTACAGCAGATACAAGTTCATTGGTCTATAGTCTCAGTTTATTTAAAATATGATTTTTCCGCAAAATCGCTTAATTTGAAGACTGGGATCATTTGGATACGAAATGCGAATACGCAAAAAGGAAAGCCGAACCACTTTCAACAATTTAAAAGCTTTTATTTACGACAAATCACACTTCCTTCTAGTAAAGAAAAAATATCCTGTTATTTAATGTCATCTTTTTTTCTTAATTTATTTTTTTCTTTATTTTTTCTAATGTTACCAGTTGATGCAATTAAAATTTGCTATACGAATCAAAAGCCCCGGCATTAGTTATTAACTTATATTGATTTTAACTAAGGTATTAATTTGGATATCAACAATAATTAAACGAGTATTTAGTTAATAAAAAATATGATAAATAATGGGAAATTGGAGGCCTTTACCAGTATAGATGTTAAATTTATTTTTGATAATAAGTTATCGACGCATTGCGAACCTTTATTATTTGATTAATCGAACTAATTAAATTCAGCACATTAGTCAATTTATTTTATTTATTTATTGTTGATAATATTTTAGAATATTAATTATCCAAACTCAGAAGTTTTCAAATTATAAAATCCTCGAATTTTGAACAATTAAACAAAATCTAATGAATATTATTTACTTCTTAAAAATAAAATAAAATGTTTAAAGTTAAAAATATTATTGCTTCAATTTCAAATTAAAATCATTGAATAGAATGTATTTCTGAGAGTGGGACGATGGTCGTGGGGGCTAAAGCGTAGGCTTTGGACCCACTCCTTCGGCTTGCGGGTTCGATTCCCGCCTCGCACTCTGGAAGAGTCTCGG
>NC_046659.1:34477306-34479757 GCF_010883055.1 Belonocnema kinseyi
GCTATGATTTATGATTTATATGATTTGCTTGGACCTATGCATCCCTGAATTTAAACATTATCTACTGTCGCGCATTTTATCAGCAAAAACTGTACATATATTGAACATTTTTCATTCTGTTTATATTAGCGATACTTTCAGCAGGACTTTACTATGTTACATTTGGATTGCGATTCTAACCGCAGGTAACAACACGGCTGTTTATTGCTCAAATATTGGTTACTATTGTTACGATTCGTATTCTACATCATACAGTATTAATTACTTTTGTAACCTTACCTGTATTGGCGAAGTATGATTTGGATTGGATTATTACTAAAGATACTTTCATCATAATTGGCTTTACCTGTCTCAACATGAATTGTACCTATAAACTTTCTCAATGGACCTTTTTCAGGCTTTCTTTTACCACTTAATCGCTGTTTCTGAGACATATGTATGTATAAAAACTAAATATTGTGCGTGAATTCCCAAAGTAATTTACAGTTGTGTTTTTCTTTTAATTTAAATTTTTCCCGAGGATTTTTCACATACATACATTCCCACATACATCCTTTTTGGGAATTATCGACGTATTTTTCCTATTTTAAAAGTGTATATTCGCACAATATGTTCGAAATAAATATTTCTCCTATTTTTATTGCGGGGATCCCCTTAAGTAGCGGGAGTTCCCGGGTTTTTCTCGCTTTACCTGGCATGCACACATGTATACTCCTGGTATAAATAGGCTTCCGAATGCATTTTTGGCCATTTAAATTGTGCTTGTGCGTTAATAATATTCGAGGTAACAAAACAAATATGGGAAGAGGGAAAGCATTGTCTGCAGAAGAAAAGGCGTCAATTGATGCGTATGAAAAATGTGAGAAATCACAACGTGAAATAGCGAAGCTTATAAACCGATCGAGAAATGTTATTTACCTGTATATAAAGAATAGAAGTAATCAAATAGTGAAGAAGAAACGTGGACCACGGCCAAAGCTCTCAGATCGTGACAAACGAAAAATAGTCGCCGCCGCCTCGCAAACAACTAAGGGGTGCAGAAGAATACAAAATGATGTGGCTCCGCAAGTGTCCAAAAGTACAGTGCATCAAGTATTGAAGGATTCCCCTAATTTAGTATGCGAAAAAATTCAAAAAGCGCCTAAACTAA
The DNA here is from genome assembly GCF_010883055.1 of Belonocnema kinseyi. Taxonomy (NCBI): domain Eukaryota; kingdom Metazoa; phylum Arthropoda; class Insecta; order Hymenoptera; family Cynipidae; genus Belonocnema; species Belonocnema kinseyi. Next base: position 34,478,457 of record NC_046659.1, read on the forward strand.
AACCTCATCATATGCAGGCACGCTACAATTTTGCAGAAGAGAAACTGCATTGGACGCACGAATGGTCAAAGGTACATCCTTAGACAGTGCATTTTTTCTCATAACAAATAATTAGTTCCTTCAAGCCTATGTAATTAAAGCTTGGGTCTTTTACTTGTTTTTCAGATTATCTGGTCTGACGAAAAAAAATTTAATTTAGATGGTCCTGACGGAATGCGTTATTATTGGCGTGATCTGAGACATGAGCCTCATTATTTTTTAACCCGAAACTTTGAAGGCGGTTCCGTCATGGTATGGGGGGCATACAGCGGTTTCGGAAAAGTGGCCTTAGCTTTTATTTCTCATAAAATGAAAAGCGGAGGTTACCAGGCAGTGCTAGAAGAACATCTTAAACCCTACCTTGGACTTTTCCGCTCTGCAAAATTGACTTTCCAGCAGGACAACGCAGCCATATATGCGAGCTAGTCTACGAAGGATTGGTTGGCAAAGTCAAAGATCCCCGTACTCGCGTGGCCAGCGATCTCTCCAGACCTTAACCCAATGGAAAATGTTTGGGGCATGATGGTACGCGATGTGTATGACAACGGAAAGCAGTACACAATGGTCGCAGAGCTGAGGGAAGCGATCAAATCAGCATGGAACAACGTCACCGCGAAAAGTCTGGAAAATCTGAATAAATCGATGGTAAAGCGAATGAAAATGGTATTCAAAAATGACGGAAATACTATTAATTACTAATTTTGTGAATAAAATCTTATTATATGTACGTATTTTGTTGAATAAATTGAATTCTTTCGGAAAAATTGAATTTTTTTTAGTGGCCCTAATAATTTGGGACACCGATTTTTTCGAAAAAATGCCCAAATAAATGAACGAATGGAATTGCGAGCTCTATATTTCAGGAAAAATCGTTAACTCGACTCATTAATTCACTCAAAAAATTTGGTGCAGTTTGTTCCAATACAAAAAAAAATTATCCTTAAAAAATGGGGTGGCCCTATAAATATGAGACACACTGTAGATGTTCAATTTATTTTTAATAATAAAGCAACGAGGCGATTTATTCTGGGCTTCCGTTCCTTTCCAAGATGCGAAAAATTAAATAAATTTCGAAGATTTTAATGGGTGACTAAAAAATTAGGAAGATTCGAATTCCTGACATTGTAAAATTTCCAAATATTCATACAGAAATACATTCATGAGAGATGGAAGCTTCTAATGTGTCCCCTAAGGGTTTACATTTTTCTTACACCTTCTCTATTCCTTTACACACCCTCCACACACTTACTTGGTGGTGGAAG
>NC_046659.1:34479857-34485317 GCF_010883055.1 Belonocnema kinseyi
AATCAATGCAAGTCGATAACATAAATAAAAGTTCAGAAGAATTCCTGTAGTTGCTAGCGAAGGAGATTGAAACTATGTGGGCGGGGAAGCAAGATCCTTGGCGCCCCCTCTTCTTTAAGGCAGTACATTTTTCCATCCACAATCCATGAAAATGTTATCTTTTTTGCTCTCCTAAGCTTCACCGCAGCACTGTAGATTTGTTTATAGTGTTTAGAAAAATATAGCTGGGAGGGGGGAGGATCCGCAGGACGGGTTATAAAAATAGAGATAATGTCATTTTTGTTGCATGATACCCCAAAAACAGCAGCAATCTTGCAAAAGGTGGAAGGTAGATCTTCAGACTATTCATACGGTAGTCCGTGTCATTCCAGAGTGGAATTTAGCGCTTTTTGCTCTAACTTGTTGCATTTTTGGTCCAGTGCCGAAACTTGTTTAATAAGCTTATCATTTTGAGAATTCTGTTTTTGCATTTTCGTGGAGTTCGGATATATCTGTAACATTCTATGCAGTAGTATTCTCCACTTTGGATATGCGGGACGCATTCTCCACAATGCCGTCAAATAGGCTTTTAAAAGCCTTTACCTGTTTCCCTTCAAATTATTTCCACATGTAAAAAATCCGCTGGAACTCTGCCTCCTGCGCCTTCGATACTGCGTTCATAATGGCAGTCTCAATCCCAAGTCTCCAGTATACTAGATCCGTCCCCGGATTCATTACGTCATCATCAGCCGTTTCTGATGATAAAATATTGTTTCTCCGCAGTTTGACCTTTCGAGAACAGTCAGAGCAATGCCACTTCTTCTGTTTTTTCTAAACTTCTCAATATCCTTAACTGAGATATTTAGGCACTTAAAATGAACCATTGGACCACATTTGCCACAAGCGCGCGAGTCCAAGTTTCCTCTCGTCACCATTTCACCACGAGTCGCACATGCCACCATCTTGTCAAGCACACCGTCAAATCTACCCAAAAACTAAAGTTTTTCGAGTTTTCTGACAGAAACTGCCCGCAAAATGAACAAATCCGTATGCCCAAGATTAACCATTATGATATACACTCCGTGTTACAACGCACGATGATCATATGATAAAATATTTAGTCAAAAATTACGGAGCGATACACTTCACGTCCAAACTCAACAGTCAGGACCGTAATTTCTAGAGTCCCGTGAGGGTATAGTAGTACAGAAAAAATGATGACAGATGTTTATTGCCAGGCCGCTTCTAACGGCGAAAACTTAAATAAAAGGGATCAGCTTCTGTACGGTTACTAAAAATAAAATTACAACCATATAAGCAGGTCTAGTGATGGACAAAGACTCTGAAGTCTGACCTATACTGACAGTAAATGTAGAAATTAAATAACCATGTAATCACTTTTCAGGTTCCTCAATAATTTTGAAATATTGAGTACGGCCGACCGTATGAATATCGTCGGCCATATTTATTAAAAACATATGTTTTAATAAGTATATTGTTATCCTTGGTTGCAAGAACCATGTCGCGGTTGACAGTGTGATTGTGTTGCCTGCGAAACACCCCCAACGCAATTTGCACATGGTCTACATTGACTAACTTCAGGCATTTCTCTCAATACCTGTTTATGCAAGCTTAGAGTCGAAGCCGAACAGCCAATTTTAACATCTTGCTGGATTTCTTCTATGACATCAGGATGTCTCTTGATTTCAACAAATTCAGAAAGCTAAATTTGTGACACGGAGAGATAAATTCTCTATTGATACCAGACGACGGTGATCTGATTTAGACACTAACTGATGAATCGTCATTGTACCTTGGCGTATTGCAGGCGAGGGGTTCGCTTCACTCGGCAATTAAAAAGACGCTTGAGACTGCTTTTTCGCATCGCCTTAATCTTATGCTGGCGTCTGGCCTGAGTGCGAAAAATATCACAAGGGTAATTAATACCTATGCGATTCCTCTCCTAATATATTCCTTTGGCTTGGCCACCTGGCCTATAACTGCCCTCGAAGGGCTTAACAGAATCATCCTCAGGAAAATTTCGGAGCACCGGATGCACTATGAAAGGACAACTGTTCATAGAATAGTACCACGAAAAATTAACTTGTCGCCTTCACTTTCTACAAAACTGAACTACTTGAGAAGCTTACGGAACTTTAGATTCAAATAGCTTGGAGCTTGTTTGAGTCCGTATAAAGATTTCAAAAGCTTGCAGACAAATTCTTGTCTGGATCCATCGATGAATAATTCCTCCCGAATCTCCATGTGAATATCTTCTTTAAGTTCGCCGTAGAGAAAAGCACTTCTTACATCGAACTGAGATATTTCCATATCTTCTTGTGTGATTATCGCCAAAAAAACTCGGAGTAAGTCGTAACGAACAACTAGAGCGAAGGTCTCGTTGTAGTCTCAACATTGTTGTTGTTGAAATACCCCAGCTACTAACCGAGCCTTGTAACGCTTTACTTCGCCTGACGCGTTTTCATGAACCTCGAAGGCGCATTTTGCGTGAATAGGTTTTCGATCCTTTGGCCTTAAAAAGATCTTCCAAGTTTCCTTCTTTCGAAGAGCATCGAATTCGTCTTTGATAGCTTCGATCCATTTTTCAAAATCATTTCGTATGACAGCTCCCTGGTATGAAGCGGGAGTGTGATACTCAACAAAATTTGCTTATTATCTGGCAGGCATGTGAAGAGTATCTTGATTCCTGAGTCTCATCAAATCCTCAGGTTCCTTGGTTCTAAAAAGATCTCTAATCACCAGATTTTCTCGTACTGCTCTCTTTGGTTTTAATTGGACGTTTCTTGTAGAAGGTCTTTCATGGGAAGTCTCGCATTAAGGACAGATTAGTCTCTCATAGGTGCCTGCCTCTGAGACTTCTCATTGAAAGAGACATTTCTCTATATTTGTATAGTCTTGTTGCTTAGATCATAGAGCCGATCATTTAAAGAGTATGTCTGAAATCCAACCAGTAATACTTTAATTGACTTCGGGCTTAGCTTTTTCCTAAGCTTATCGTCAACATGCATTAAAGCGTCAGAGCCAAAAACTCTCATATGGCCCAAAATTTGTTTGATGCCCATCCAGATCTCGTGAAGAGTTATAACAGAATCCTTACACGATGCTGCCCGATGCTACAATCATTTATGTTTTAAGAAATACACGTGACGGAAACAGGGAGCATCGTCCTTGAAAGCAACGATATACCTAGCCTTATCAATGAACTCTACGGAAATCGTCCCACACACATCTGAGTGCACATATTCTTCGGGTTTTCTGACTTCCGAAGTTTCTCGTTTATTGAAAGGAAGGCGATGACTTTTATTCACCCGAAAAGGTTCGCAGAAGAAATCGTCTTTGTCTGATAGTTGTAATCTTTTTCCTGAACTCTTTGCTGTCATTACTTGAAAATTGTCCTTTTTTTAAGAGGGCGCACGCGTTCGTGCCAGACTTGAAGACTTATAGTTGATACATTTGCCTATCCAGTGTCGGTTTTTTCAATCTAAAGAATCATGCAATATGTTTCGTTTATCCGTCTGTAGCCTTGCACTGCTTATTGATTGTTAAGAAAGAATATGATTCTCTTTCCAGTGAACAAAACGTCAAATGTTTTTGACTTGCAGACTCCAACAGAATAAAGATTTTTGCACAAACCTTGATCATGAAGCACATTTTTAATTCGTGCTGCATCCACACACCGCCTACTATTTTTTCAATTTGAACTGTTCCGAAACCTTTATCTTCGAAAACACTATCATCTCCGAGGGTAACTGTGTCATTATTACATGGGAAGAACTTACTGTATCACTGCCGTCGCTAAGTGATATGTGCCGATGCACCACTGATTTCTTGTCAGGTTTTTTCTTACATCAATCACGCACATAATGTCCTTATTATGACAAATGCATGATTTCAGCTCTTTTCGATACCTCTGAAGCGGGGCTAAAGCTCTACTTTTTACTCTCTACTTTTCACTCTACTTTTTACTCAGGTCAGAGGTGAATAATAAAAATGATACATCTATGAGCTCGCATTTCACGATCATCAGCGCACACACCGTCAAAACTGTAAGGAAATTTTGGCTGCAGATAATATAATTTTGCGATAATTTATGGAAATTTACCATATGTAATTGATGAAATCACCGTAAATTGCCAAAAATTGCCGAAAATTTATACTTTAGTATAATAATACACCAAAAATTTCCTGAAATTTATAGAAATGCTTAAAATTTAATTTTTTATAATTTATGTTAAGTTACCATAGTTACCTGTAAAATTACCAGAAATGACAAAAAATGTCCGGAAATTAATATATATCTTGAATTAAATTTTGGGGCAATTTATAGTAAGTTAACATAAATTACCTGTGATATAACCATAAATGACCTAATTTCATCAATATGCTGACATAAATTACTCTTAAAATTACCGTAAACCATGCTTCCTTTGTTATAAAACATATCGTATGCGCCAAGTGGGAAAGGGACTTTTCCAGCTCGAACTCATACTGAAAACATCCTCTCGTCGAAAAAGTTCCTCTTCACCCCTTAGATGCACAATATAATATTTCGATTGCAGTAGTAACATTCACCAGTAAACTTCTTATTCTGATGAGCTCGATTTATTTTTGCAATTCGAATTCGTATCAGTGAATTTTCGCTGTTTGTTGAGACTCATAACGGCTGATGCATTTGTAGATCATTGTTTGCAGTGAGGCGGTTGTCTTCTTTGAAGAGTCTTTCTTCTAGGTTGCTTAAGGTTTGACTCGTTTGGATGAGTTCACTCTGCAGTCATGAAACGTTTCTATTAAAAATAGCTTGTTCGATGCAGATTTTTGCTCATGGATACTGCTCAACTCAGTCCACTTCTCTCGAGCTGTCGTAAGTGTCAATATAGACTACAGCTGTGCTGCTTGTAGCAAATACGAAATGGAAAACATGGCTTTAGCATTAATATCTAACCATGCTTTAGCCGCCTCCGATTGCCGATCGTCCGGCATCTGAATCGTGCCATTTACTATTTTTAATAATCCGTACATATTAGCTAGAGCAGTAACTGGATTTTCTATGCTTGAAAATTCGATCCGTCAAACTTCGTGCCGTGTGTCGCAGATAATTCCTCCGATTAAACACTCGTGGAAAAGAAAAAAGAACACAGGGAATTTTCTCCTCACAAAGTCTCACAACGCGAAAAGTAACTCGGACTCTCCTTTCAGAGAAGTTTACGCAGAAATAGTGTCTAGGCCCATAACCTGATAAGGCAAATTAAAAACTCTTTTGTCTGAGATATAAAAACTTTATTCAAAATACGTGCACGACTCGAAGATTCATACTCGACTAACTACTAAGTATGAGAAGAAGAATTTCGAAAAGTGGATATATTGATAAATATCGACGTTACGTAAGAGCACGAAAACTTGAAAAGTTGTGCGACGACAAAAAAGGGGAGACAATAAAAGGTTTGAAAGAAAATAGGAGAA
>NC_046659.1:34485417-34489383 GCF_010883055.1 Belonocnema kinseyi
GAAATTTTACCGCGATTTCGCTGGAGGCGGGTGCAATTTTTCAGATTAGCACCCGCTCCCGGCGAAATCCTGCGGTTGTCCTTATGACAAATTTTTAATTATGTATATGGAATGCATTAGGAAAAAAGAGAACAGAAGGTACGGAATAGAATCTGTGAATGAAAAGAGGGAACATGGGAGCATATATGCGAAGAATGTAGGAGAGGAATGGAAGATAAAGGAAGTTGGCAAGATAATGTCGTAAAGATTCTAGGGAAGAATTGACTAGGGAAAGAGTGGATATAAGGAGCTATCAGAAAAAATTAAAATAAGGATATAAATATGAGATTTCATTTTAATTGCTGTAAATAATTGTAAATAATAAGTATAAGATTTTATAAAATATGTAAGCGGGAGTATTGTAAGAAATAGAAGTCATGTAAGCCCTTAGGGCACATATTATGAAAAAAGAATGAGAAAAATAGTTCAATAGAAAAACTTGAAATAATATTAAATGAATCGCATCACGATACTATTGAATTTACCCCTCATGAAACATTATGAGGATCAGTATGATGGATCAGTATGATGCGAGAAAAGATAGAATCGAAGGAAAAAATAAATAAAATGCGCGTATAATAAGAATAAAAACGAAGTTATCCCTCTGGGGATATAGCCCGGGTTATCCCTGGTACAACAAGGTTTCTGTTCGGGGACTGGCCGAGCTATGTTTGTTTTTTAAGAGCATAGCCGTACGCTGGTCGGCCACTCGTTGGACAAAATTTATGTCAAAACCCCAGTGGGGGGCTGACTGGGCTCCGATCGGACAAATCTTATGATCGTATGTTCAGACGGTAGCTGGCCGGGCGCTGATTGGCAATAATAAAATGGTTAAACTTTGTTTATAACTTAATTACTTTTTCTGATTTCATTAAAAAATGGATGTGTATACCCGCATGGATGTTCCACGTTGAAAATTTTAAATGTTCATAAAAAATTACATTTCCTGTCATTGTAAGAAGTTGTAAAATAGTCTAAAACGGGAAAAAACAAAATATCACGCGTTAGATTTAGGTATAGATATATATAGGTTTCTATACCCCGTAGCGTTAGAATTTTTATTTGTAATATAATGTTTAAAAATGTAATATATGTATTTACTCTAAACAGGACTATTAATATTTAAAGTCAAAATACTCGCAATCATTTCATATTAATTTTTAAAATCTGTTTTGTCTCTCAAAGACTACGTGAAAATAGTTAATGTTGCCTGTGTGCTGTGCGTGTGGAATTTTATATATTAATATGCTCCAATTCTACAGTAAAAAAGAATCAAATTGATCCCCCAACTCAGTGACAGATGCTCTTCATACAATTGAAACACGAATTATTTAAATCTAGTAAAGCAGCAATTAATCTTGTCCAGGCCACGGTCGAAACCCCGGCTGGCAAACGCAGCGTGATGATGCTCGTCGGAATCCGACCAGAAACCCCGGCCAGCTCCCGACTTTAAGCCGGGCTCTCCAGCCGCAGACTGGCCAGCCCCCGACTTAAATTTCCACCCAGGTCCTTCTCCTTGATAACATAATGCTTGTGAAGCAATGCAACGTGGCGAATACTACGGAATGACGTGTTGCTAATTTCTAGGCAACATTCTTGCTCATGCAGATACTGGTAAGGAGAGGGGGCAGTTTTGCGCAGTGGACCTAAAACACATTTACCTCAAATTGATTACAGGTATTTATGAAATAATTTAAGTACAATGAACTGCCGATATAAGAACGGGTTCTCTTTTTATGTTCCTTTTTTAAAATGTTATACATACATAACTAGAAAACTTTCTTTTTGTAAATTAACTATAGCATCACAGCTGACAGCGCCCCTATTGGAAAAATCTTCTGGCGTTGGCCAATCCCAGACTAGACCGTCTAGACTCTAATCTGGCGCAGATCAGACGGTCTAGTCTGGGGCTGGCCAGACCTCCAACACTTTTGCAAAGTTTTTGAATAGACGATCTAGGCAGCCGATATTCAGCACTGGTTTGTAGAGCTCTGCAGTACTGGCTTCCGTACTGGCACGGTACTGTACACCAGTAAAATTACAAAAGTGTAAATTTCAAAATTTTTTGTGTAATATTAACTTGCTCGCAAGGTTGAGCGCGCCAGGGGCGCGCGACCGCTGGTTCTCGCGTTTCGCGCTCGATAATCTATTCACCTCACGCTACGCGCTCGATCTTAGTGCATAGACTTAATATGCATTTATATATATGAGAACCTTTGAAATACTGTTGAATTTTTGCATAAAAAATGCAATTTTTGGATTTTCCATAATTTCGTATGCTGTCAAAATTCAAAATTTTGATTTTTCATTAATATTCAAAAAGTTTTTACGTTAATCTTGTCGGGTATATAGAAACAAAACTTTTTCTTCCCTTGCCTTTTTTCATATTGTCCGTTATTTGGCTTGAAAGGTTCATTTTCGTGTGTTTTTGGGAATTTTGTAAATGCTTTAACTCTGGTAATTTTTTGTTGTATGAAAAAAGTCGCCTGGATGAATTGTTCAACTTTGTGAATACTATAAACATCCGTACGGAAAAATTTTGAATTAAAAAAAAGTGGTCTCAAAAATATTCAAAATGCGCTCACTTGTTGAATTTTATACCCAAAATGGCTGGCTAACGGACTTGACATTTAGTTTAGGACACTAAAAAAGTGTACCAGAGACAAATCTAATAGAAGTATATTTTTAAGAGTTATCGTGCTGACAGGCAGACAGGGATACATACATAAAGACAGACCGAAAGACAGGCACATTCATAAAAACCTATTTTTCAGATTCAGGGGTCTCAAAACGTGGACGATTGACAAAAACGATGGGTGTAAAATTTTACAGAAATCTAATACCTTCTCTGATGAGAATGTAAAAAATAAACATTGATGAAAATTTGTTTGCTCTACTTTTGCTGAAAAATGTGATGTATTGATTTTTTCTTAGCTTGTATCGTGCGTCGAAAAATTTAATTTTTGTGTTTTCAATGCTTCTTTTTATAAATAAAACGAAAACTACGTGTCCTATAAAAAAGTGATTAATAACAAATTTGTAGATATTATTTTGGTGCACAATGTTTGTCTTATAATTTTTTTCCTTATCTTGCATAGTTTGACCGCAAAATGCAATTTTTGATTCATTAAGAAAAAATTGGGAGGGTCTAATTTTACACAAGCATAAAAAATTAAAATGTTTGAAACCCCACACAAGAGAAGACAAAGAAATGAAAAGACAAAAGTTGCGACAAGAATGTTCCCATGCAGCAGGCAGATTTTTTATTTTCTTTTAATGATGTTTTTCACGATTAAAGTCGAAATTGCGCATCCTATCAAAAAGTGGTTAATAACAAAATTTTAGATCTTTCTCAAATGCACAATTTTTCTGTACTCATATTTTACCGTATTTTGCACAGTTTGACCGAAAAATGTAATTTTTGGATTTTCCATTACTTTGCATGCTATCAAAATTTTAATTTTTAATTTTTAAAGAAAATACAACATTTTTTATGATAATTTTGTAGGGCATTCAAAAGGCAACATTTTTCTTCTCTAGACTTTTTTCATATCGTGCGTTATTTGGCTTAAAATATTCATTTTCGCGTGTTTTTTGGAATTTTGTGATATAACTCTGGTAATTCTTGATTTCATAAAAAAATCATTAGAATAAATTGTTCGAATTTTTTAGTACTATCAATAACCGTAGAGTCAATTTTTGAATGTTGAAAAAAATGATCTCAAAAATGTTCAAAATGTGCCCACTTTTTAATTTTTTATCCAAAATGTCTGGCTAACGAACTTGATTTTTAGTTTAGGACTCTAAATGCGTGTACCAAAAGCCAATCTAATACGAGGGTAGTTCAATAAGTCCTTAGAATGAAGTATAAAAACAATTTTTTTTGGGTAAATTTTTTTTTATTTTTCAACATAATCTCCTTGGAGC
>NC_046659.1:34489483-34514271 GCF_010883055.1 Belonocnema kinseyi
CTTTTTCATGCCTAATTTTTCATGTAGAATTGAAACAACTGCACCTATAGATATCCTTGTGGCCTCAGCTAACTCACACACTTTTAATCTTCTATCCTTCAATACCATATCGTGGATTTTATTGATGATTTCGGGAGTACTTGCTTCTCCGGGCCTTCCTGAACGTAGTTCGTCACTTATTGATGTACGACCACGCTTAAATTCATTTACCCAGTTATAAACCGTTGCTAAGGCAGGGGCAGATGTGCCATGAACTGAGTCCAATTCATTTTTTATCTCATATGGAGTTAAACCCTTTAAATGAAAATGTTTGATTACCGCTCTGAACTCGTTTTTTTTTTCATTTTTCTTAACGAACAATTTTTTTTTCAATTGGTTATAAAAACACGTAAACTCAGAAGATGTGGACTGTGACTGCACCATATATCTATTCGGGAGTGCTGCTGACTGAAAACAGATGATTTGGAGCGATTCGCGCTCCATCTGTTGGTCATTCTAAGGACTTATTGAACTACCCTCGTAGATTAATTTTTCAAAAGTTACCATGTGTACAGGCAGACATACATACAGACAGACACATTCGTGAAAAAATTTTTTTTCAGATTCAGGAGGTCTCGAAACGTGGAAATTTGACAAAAACGGGGGGGATCAAATTCCACACAAATCTAATACCTTCTCTAATGTGAATGTGAAAATAATAGTAATTGATTGCTAGTATTGTGTCTATAAATGTTAACTGGTTCTGCTTAGTTTGAATACATATATTATATTTTTAAGCATTATATTAGAAATAAAATTTCTAACCCTACGCGAGTTTCGAAACTACATCTATACAGTGGTTTAACTTCCTTACAGCGAAACCCCGCATTGCGGAAAGGCCTCCTTCTGTAACGGGGCCCCTTACGGCCAGCGGCAAAATGATATTTTAATTTCAATTTTATACATTCTTGTTCATTTTTGAATAATTATTTATTTAAATGATAGAAATTCGAAGTAATGTATTAACAATTTTTCACTTATTTGAACAAATATTATTTGTTTAAACAATTCTTTTTCAACTAATATTTTGAAGCCGCATTTTATGAATTAAACTTAATATTCTATTATTATGAGGAGTAGTAAATTCAGCTAAAAGTTTTATGGCAATGTTTATAAAATTAATTTTTTTTCTTGCACATTTCTCTTAAATTGAGCATGAATTGCTTAAGATAAAAAATTGTTCAAACAGTGACAACACGTTTTTAACCAAATTTACAACTCGAAAAATTCAGTATCATGTTTATTTCAGAATTCTTAACTAATAGTCTTTAATAGATTTCAGTGTAATTCAACGGATTTCAACAATTTTCCATTTTAAGAGAATACTTAAAACGATTTTAAAACATCAAATAAGATTTCCAAAATGTGAACTTTGAATTTATAATCATGTGCACAATGCTTTGCAATATTCTAAACGAAGTAAATGTTTCATCAAAATCTCAAATATTACAAGGCAACATTCGAAAAAATACAGACGTGAGTATGAAAAGTGTAAGGAAGAAGCAACACAATTATCTCAAAACGGGGTATTCAACCAGTCTTTCTAGAAAAATGGAAACCAAAGCATAAGAAACATTCTAATATTAGTGAAGAATTTAAAAAAATCAATTTCTTTAATCACACGTTAAGGTGTCTAAGGTCTAATTAGACATTGTGAATACATAGTTTACAGAGAAAATACAGATTCGATATCATAAGGATTTCACTAGAGAATTCCACTTGCATATCATCAACTTTAACCCATTTAAAAATAGTAACAGGTTCAAAGAAACGTCAACAGTAACAGGTGTTTTCCATACTTTACTTATTAAATACAGCTTCATGGAAAGCGATTTTTCAGAAGTAATCCTTTAAGAATTTATTTAACTCTGCATGTTACAGTATAGCAACTTGCGAAAGAACGTACAGCAAATTGCACGAGACGAATTGCAATATAGCAACGTGCAGGTAATTTTTTTAACAATGCAGTACTAATTTTTAAGTCAGAACTATGTATAATTTATGATATAAATTGTTTAAAATAAAATATAATTTGTAATATATTATAAAAAGAATTATGTGAGATATTTGTTTTCAATGTAGTTTAGCTACACTTATACGCTGTTTGCTTTTTAATTTTATAAGAGGGGCCTCCTAAACATTTCTGCGGTGGGGCCTACACGGCTGTAGTTACGCCACTGCATCTATACCTAAATCTGTCGGCTAGCAGTCGGAAACTTGAACCATTACTCTATACCGACAGAATTGAAACTCAATGAAAAAACCATCCTTATAAGCGACAACTCAAAAAAGTTATCAGATCAGTTTTAGATCAATTATTTAAATCGATTAAAACTTTTGGAGTTTGTAGCGTAAGGGCCAAGATTTCCTAACAAAAAATTTCTTTTATATTATATATTTTTTTGTAAACAATGTTTTTTTAAACAGTATTATCAAAGCAATTTTTATTTCAAACATTTTTTTCAGCATTTTTGTCAAACATTTTTTTCCAAAAATTTTTTTTCAAGGTTTTTTTAAGCATAGTTTAAAAAAATATGTTTTTAAAACAATTTTGTTTTGTCGCCTATTCCGCCTGATTATTCTTCGTGTAACTTTTTAATTTTTAGGTGTTTTGGACCAGTTCACAACGATTAAGTATTACATAAAATATAATTTTGAAGGAAAAATTTATTTTTAATAATGTTTAATTTCTTATTTTGTATGATTTTACACACTCTGACAGATTTTCAAAAATGGTAAACAAAATTTTGCTAGTTAACGCTTAGAAATTTCTATAGTATAAATGGCTGATCAACCCCAGATCTGGGCCAGACCAGACACGACATTAAACAAAATCAATTTTATATGGGTGAATTATTTCCCCTTAATTTGTTCAGATTTGTACAAGCAATTTCAACCCCTAAAACTACCTCCTGTTAGGTAAACACCATGGCAAGGTCAGCGAAACGTACCGCTGGTCCCGAAATTATCCAAGCTGCTTTTGTCACAGGGGGTAGTTTTTAGATTTTGAAGTTGGTTGCAAAAATTTGAAGGAATTAAGACGAAAATAATTCAATCATAGAAAGTTGATCTTAAAAAATGTCAAGACCAGCGGTACGTTTTGCTGGCCCCGCCATGATGTTTGCCTTACAGGAGGTGGATTCTAGGGGTTGAAGTTTATTGCATAAATTTGATCAAATTAAGACGAAATTAATGCACCCATATAAAGTTAAATTTGGATAATGTTGAGAACAGCGGTACGTTTCGCTGGCTCCATTATGCTGTTTGCCGCACAGGGGATGGTTTTAGGTGCCGAATTTTGTTGCACAAATTTGAAGAAATTAAGACGAAAATAATGCAACAAAATAATTTTGTTGCTCTTCGTGCAAAAAACTATGTTGTTTAGCCAACAAAATTTTTTTGTTGATAGCTTATGTTGGCCAAACAAAGTTGTTTTGTTAGCATAACCAAATTTTTTTGTTGAGGCAACAAAATTCTTTTGTCACCCCAATATAATATTTTGTTGGTTTAACAAAATTTATTTGTTAACCTAACAAAATACTTTTGTAAGGTCAACCCAATTTTTTTTCTGAAATAAATTGTTTTGCTGTATGCACAAAATAGTTTTGTCGGCATTGCTGAATATTTTTTAGGTCAAAAATATACTTTTTGTACTCTCAAAACCTGAATCATTCGATGTTGACTTGGAGATACCTTTTTCCCTCAAGACGATGTAACGTCAGAGCCTCAAACGCATCTTTATCAAAGCCATGCTCTACGAAAAGAAAGATAAACTTGTCTAAACTCTACGATAAATGGACAATTAAACTATTTTATTTACGAGGTATCAAGTATCAAAGTATCAAAGCATCAAGTATCAAAGTTTTAAAACGTGCGTTTACATTAACATTTTATAGTATGATTTGGATGCTTACTTTCGAAGGTGTCGATGAGATAGTCTAGGCCCCACTCCTCCATAATTAGACGGATCGCGGTATCCATAATGTTTGTTCACTCAGATTAGTTTAAACAGCACGCTTGACGTTACCGAAATACGCGACTTCACCGGTATTATCCGCCATCATGAAAATCAACTTGTACCCATGAAAATCAACAATGCACCCATTTCAAGTTGATTTTGGATAATGTCGGGAACAGCGGAACGTTTTGCTGGACCCGAAATGGTGTTTGCCGCACAGGAGGTGGTTTTGGAAGGCTTAAGTTTGTTGCAAAAATTTGAACCAATTAAGACGAAAATAATTCGCCCATATAAAGTCTATTTTGGATAATATCGGGTCCAGCGAAACGTTTCGATGGCCCGCCATGCTGTTTTCCGCACAGGGGGTAGTTTTTAGGGGTTGAAGTTGGTTGTGCAAATTTGAACAAATTAAGATGAAAATAATGCACCTATATAAAGTTAATTTTGAATAATGTCGGGGCCAACAAAACGGTTCGCTGGCCCGCCAGTGTTTTTTGGAGAAATTAGGTACTTCCGGTGATTAGCCAATTCTAATTTTGGTTGCATAAATTTGAACAAATTTTGCACTAAATATTTGGCCTAAAAGAAGTTAAATTAGCGTGGGTGGTGGGGCCATTGAAATGGAACTGCCAGAATGGAGAGATGGAGATCGAGTGGTATAAAAATAATCGAAAAGGGCGTCACGCTGCAATGTACAGAATGCGCCGAGTCAAACCGTGTCATGACGGCAGGACGAAGTGAGAACGAAGTCGAAAGTCATCGCTTGAATTCATCGAAGTCAACAACTAGCGTATTCAAAAACTAGAGTCAAAGAAAGTCACGAAAATACGATTAAAGTGGCACGACATTGTTGAAATAACGTTACATTGACTTCAGTGGACTTCGAATTTAATAGCCCCTCGGTAATATTTGCTTTATGCACTACCACAGCAGCTATTTCGCCAGTATAATTCCAAATTGATGGTCAACTCTATGTAAAACTCACTAAAAACTATTTATGTTGCTGTATGCAGACTATAAACCATAGTTTCGCTATTCAAAATTGTAAATTTTTTGTGATACATTTTTCTGTATTTATTCCTTCGCATGTTGAATAAAAAAAAACTTAAAACAAAAATCTAGGCACAATTTGTACCCATTAAAAAAAATTTTTGTTATGCAAGCAAATTGATAAATTGCTTAAAAAAACAAATTTAAGGCTAGAGTCATAAGATAGCCGCGCCAAAGTCAATACCCCAATGCAATTCATTAACATGACAATCTAAATTATAAAGACACTTTTTCAGTTCCAATAGCATTTTTTAAATTATATGATCATGTTTTGATTACTGAAGTTAAAACTATAGATATTGGGTGAATGTCGAATTATTTGACTCATTCCCAAAGAAAATGCAAGCTCTAAACTGGATAGATTACAAATAATTTCTAGTCTTTTAATAATGAAAGATGATAATTTATACATACAGAACACTTATTGATAATAAAATTAGTAACATTAGCCTTTTCGGTCATATTAGTGTGAATTCGATTAATTAGTCTACCATCGGGATAGAGAATCTCAACAATGGTATTGTACATCGCTATATATACAATATAATCCCTTCACAGGCAATGGTACGTAGTATGCACGTTGGTGTATAATTCGGGAGAGGGGACATATGTACGCTTAGGAAGTCACGGTCTTTAGCCAGCAAATGCACGCTCTCACTTTGCCCTATTAGATTCTAATGGGGGGATATGGACTGTAAGTCGTTAATTTCCGGGTACGTATAGCATAAATTTCATAACATTTTGAACAGTTTTAATCACTGAGGGGACTTCCTATATGAAGTCAAAATTAAGATTTTAAAAATATATGCTATCTATTTCTGCCTATTTTCTGTAAAATTTCGTCGTATTTTAACTTAATTTTAATTTTAGCATTCTAACATTAAATTATATTTTTCATTCAATAATTTTTTAACCATTTATTTATGGGTACCAAATGTGCTAGTTTTCTCCTGTCATTTCGTAAGGGAACTACTCGTTGTACGAAGAGCCAGGTAGGTTTGGAATATATTCGTTTTATTATTTGGTCATTGTATATGATTGTTTTATTATTTTTTCAAGGTGTTTTAAAATATGCAAATATAACTGTATTTTCATGTATATTAACTGTATATTAAAACCTCACATCTTACCCATCGACATATAGAAATGGACCGGCAATGCTGTGGGAAGAACGGTAATGGGCTCTACAGAGAGAAAAAACATATAAGGCGTAGACCTATCTCTTTCTAGATAAAGCTGATTGGTCGAGAATATTTTCGTTGGGTGAAGTTTGGCGCAGCACAGGACCGTGCTTTGTGTCGCGAGTGCCCCGATAATGTAACGTTTATTGCACTTTTCAGAATTGATTTATTTATAATTTATTTAAATATAATTTATTGTAAATAAATATAAAAAATGGTAGCAGCTTATGTAGTTTGTGGGCGTTGTCAAGACGTTTATATGGGGATATGTTTTCATACGTAAGTAAAGTTATTGAATATAGTAAAATAGAAAATGTTACAACAAAAACAAAACCTCAAAATATGAAGTTTTTTACCTATGCAATACAAATGGTTCGTTTTATGTTATAGATATATTCTTCAAATTTTTGAAAGTTTTTACATTATTTTTCAGCTCACAAAACGATCATTATTGTAGCATTTTCAATCCAATTTCAAGAAGAATTCTAGGTTACCAAGTTTTTAAAATAATCTATCTGAAACAAGTTATTTTACATAAATGTTCTTTAAAATTCAATTTATTATAACTATAAATTTCTAATGAATTGTTTATCTTTTTTTTTAATTAACCGTACAGAATATTTAGGCAATACCCGGGCCACCATTTCACTTGATATAGTCCTGAAATAGATAAAGGCAGGTCTACGTCTCATATGTTTTTTCTCTCTCTAAAGCCCATTTCAATTCTCCCCAAAGCGTTACCGGTCCATTTCTATATGTCGATGATCTTACCAAATCTCATAATTTTATCTGGTGTGTGTGGTTGTATGATAATAATGTAACAATTCTGAATATAAACCCAACTATCGCTCTCAGCTCCCCCCTACCTGTTTTCGGCCTTTCTAGAACTGCTGGCGCGCGTAGTTTCTCAGGGGAGTCAAGTATATTGCGCAATAGCATGCATTCTAATTGAAAACGGTTTAGGGGACCCTGGGTGTTTACGTTTCGAACCCCCTGAATTCAGTCTAAAGGTTTATGAAGACAACCCCCGACACTTGCCTGAAAGCGAGAGTTTAGTGTATATTATTACCATAGAATTACATACAGAAGATAAAGCTTTGAGGTTAGGTAATAGGCGAGGTTTTTAATGCAGTGAATATACATTCAAATACAGTTATAGTTCCAAGATTATCAAATATAAAACAATAAGTTAAAAAAATTATTTAAAAACTGTAGAATAATAAAAAACGGCTTACTTGGCCCTATGTACAACGAGTATTCTTCTTAGGAAATGAGGCGAGCAAACTAGCATATTTGGTGTCACTTCTTTCCCCGTTCTCAAATATATTTCACAAATATTTCTTCTTTTGGCTACTTTAATTTGTCCAAGTTTATATGTATATGTACTTGTCATACCGGCTTTTGAGAAGTAGTGAAAACTCAATTCCACATTTTTGCACTCTGTGGCATTACGGCCGAAAACAGAGCAAAATATTTGGCTTTTGGACTCCTCAGGAGTAAAGAGCCCTTCTATCTCTATTATTTGGTGGACAACAGGTGAAAATTTTCGTTAATCTAATTAAATTTTTTGTTTAACTGAATTATTTACACTTTTCACATGGGCTTTGAAAGCAGAGTTAACTCGGACTCCAAAAATACGAGCGCTCCACATATAGGACCGCCCAAACTTAAAAGGAGCGAGTGAAATTGCTTCTTCTCTACTCCTGCCCTATTTCAGTGATTCTAACAGACGACGACTTTTTTAACTGTGAATGTACCTTAAAGCGCTGGTCTATTTGAAATTAATAAATACTCTAAATGATAATAAAGATAGGCATTTAAAACAAATATTCACTTTTACGAAAGAAATTAAATTGAAACTAAGAAATAGCTAATTGCTTTAACTAATCTATTATTATTGTTATATTACAAGTTTATACTTCATAATTTTAAATAGATACGCGCTGTTTGGTACATGCGCAGTTAAAAAAGTCGCGGTCTTGAGAGTCAAGCGCGCGCGATTACGCGCTACCTTTAATTCAAAATTCCCGTGTGCATAGTAGGTCTGTTTGCGTTCTCACACATTACCCTCGAAATCTAAACGTTGCAGGAGTGGGAGCCCCTTTCACGGTCATATCTTTGAGATTCCCGATTAACGAACTGCTCGTTCTTTTGGAGTCCGAGCGTACAAACTCTTTCTAGTTCTGATTTTTGTCACCAGGCGACAAAAGTTCGACCACCATTCCCAATATTCTAGGGTTTGTTTCCATTCGCGTTCTTTAAATTAGAGTAGGTTATCTGGTCTATTGAGAATGCACAGGTTATCTGCATACTAGGAGATCATCGAGTTAGAAATGTTATTGACCGGTAGATTAGTCATGTATAGGTTAAAGAGAGTCGGCCGGAAAACCGATCAGCCTTCAGCTTACGTATGGTGTTCTGCTAGAGACCACGGATGGCTCTCCAAGTCAAGTAGTTTTTTGTAGGCTAAATTAAGTTATTAGATTAATTGATAATTTTTGTATTGTTGTTGGTTGACGAGGAGTCCACCACTATGTGCCTCGAATTCAGGTCCTTTGTCACTTTGCTGTCGTTGTGATGCAGGAACTAAGCGAACTGTTTCCTTAGGAGTTTGGTTTCCCTGCCTGCTGGTGCAGAGACTCCGATGATCTTTATATCCTTGTTGTTCCGCAAAGCTGTCTTCACTCTGCTGGCTTGAGTATTTGGGTCTTGTAATAGTCCTCAATTTTCGGATTTCAACTGATCCAGCTTATGTCATTCTTGTTGTGCATGGACGTTCCTCAGTGTTTTTTAGAGATTATGTTCACCTTAGCGTTTCTTGCGACATTTTTCTTGTCAGAGCTTCTGATGTCGTTTATCACACAAATGTTGTGTAATTCTTTATTATCCACTGGGGGTTTTCCCTCTTGTAGAGAACTGTAACCATTGTTATTTTTATATAGGATGTGAGCATAGAAGCTTTCTTTGCTGACTGATCTATAACTCCAGGCAAGTCCATTAATCGCAATGGTATCAAGGTTGGGTGCTTTGTGGTTGTTGTTTTTGGCGAAAGCTCGTCTTTTATTCTTCTTTTTCTACAAGCCCGCCTAAAACGGACAGGTAGATTTAATGCACCACGGCCTTTGCGCCACATGCCCTGAATTCATGCACTGGCTTCCTTGCCCGTCAACTTTAGAACTTGCCGGTTTAATCTTGGCTGGGCAGCAATGCAGATCTACGCGACCAAACTCACAGCAATTCTTACACTTTGTGACCGAATCGATTTTACTCTTATGATTGACCACGTGGACTTTCTGGTTTAGGGTTAGATGAATACTTTTAGTATATCTCTGGGATACTTCTTTGTGACTATGAGGATGAGGGAGGTATTCATTTTGAATATGAGAACCAATCTTATATCCATCTCATATATGTACCTAATGTCCGCAATTCACTAATACTTATTCATTCCCCAGCAGCAGGAAAAAAGATCTCGGAGATCCAATGTGGATTTATGCGAAGCAGATCGTACGCAGATCGGATATTTAGCTTAAAATAGTGCACAGTAAAAAGATTTCATTGAAAAAGTTCTCAAAGAGTATGGAGTCAAAGGATGGCTTCTAAAAGCAATATATGCAGGTATCAAAGCGAGTGAGAGGGTAAATGAACAACCGAATAAGTGGTTCGTTATGAAACGAGGCGTTATGTCCTCTTGGCTGTTTAGACTATGCATGTTTTAGTATTTAGAAATGACCCTGTTCGACGAAGAAGGTGTCGATATTGAAACCGTGAAGGTTCGTGGGTTAGGTTTTGTAGATAATACCCGAGTAAAAATAATTCGGCTTGTCTAAGTCTTCATCCAAGACATAGCCAAGATATAGCCAAGCCGTTTTTGTAAGTCTAGCCCATGATCGCGAGCTAGACTTTATTTCTGGCCTTAGGTCGCCTTCAAACAGAATTTAAGCACCTTGAAAACAAAAGTCTCTAAGACCTCCGAGGATCATTACTAAACCGCTTTTCATTTTTCTAAATTTTTATATTATCTATCTCAATGGAAATTATTTTACATGTATTAACAATTTTGTTTAACTACAATAATTAAGTTATTTGGATTGAAAATCTTCAAATGTTATCCATTTTTTCCTATCGCCAACAGTTCAATAGATAATTGTAGAAAATCACAGTTTTACTTCTTTTACGCAAAACTTGATATGCCTATTTCTTGAGAATGTTCGATTCCAAATTAACGGAAGTAAAAATATAACAAATGAAGCTAAAATTTGAATATATAAATCTGTAATTACGCACAAAATGCTGTGCGGTAGCAAGGCCTGGTCGTTCCAAGAAAATAATCAGAGCAAAATTACCGCGGTTGGAATAAAATGACTGCATAATTTATGTGCAAAATGGTAAAGGACTTACTATTATTTTCTTACTAAAAGCAACACCTTTAGTAAGCTTAGGATTGCTCAAGGCAGGCTACTAACATCCTTAGCTTTTTTGAAACGGTGCAGGGACAACAAAATTGTCCCAAAATTCTAACAACTGAAAAATAATTTGGGAACATCTAACACGAGTCGAAATATAGGCCCTACTTTGACGCTCCAAGTGGAAGTATTGTCCCTACTTCGCGGCTGTTTATTCAACTAGCTCCTACGTACCCACTCCTAAAAATATTTTCATTCTATTTTGCTTCTGTATAAGCTTTATCCCCTACATTGAAGGCCTTTCCTCTATATTCTTGAGTTTTACTTATGTCTCCTTTAAAGCTTCTTATTCTCTGTAGAATTTTTAAATTCTTTTTTAACGCTCTTAAATTTTCACGCACAAAATATGTGGCGTCGTTGCCTCGATGCCTGTACCCTCGTGACAGATACTTAGCTGTTTTCTCTAAAATTCCATCACCCGACTTTATGAAACCAACAGTTTAATTGGTTTTAAAGAGTAAATATTAAAGTGATAACATTAAAATGGCTTCAAGAGGAAATAAGTTTGCCCTGATCTGGTGGCTGCAAGAAAAAGGAAAAATGCAAACCAGCACTAAGATTTTAAAGATAGTTATCAAACACACGAGAAGAAACGTCAAAAGAAAAAGGTAAGAAAGATACGAATCTTCTGCATTGAGTTTTTTCTGTACCACAAAAAATAACTTCAAATTAGTTACGACAGATCCTTAAGAAATTGATTTTCCCTTCATTCAATTTTCTTTTGAATTGAAGAATCACGAAATTGAATGATTTCAGATTAAAAATTTAGAAAATAGGGCAATGTAAAAACCTTAAAAGTTAAATATTTTAAGATAAGATCATTACAAATTATTTATGCTTAAAAGCGTTCAAAAGTAAATTATTAAAAGTTGCAAAATTTATAATTTAAACAATTATAAATTCGAAGCGATCAAGATTTGACAATTTTATATTGAAAACAAAATTGAATCATTCAAAGTTGAAGCTTCTGAAAGTCTAGAACTAAAAATTGTTATTACATAACAAAATTATAATTTGACCTGCAAGCTAATCAGGCGCATTGTTATAAAATCAAAGAATGAATTTAGTTATACTAAACAAACTTTTAAACTGAATAATAATTTTAAATGGCAAATATTAAAAATGAAAAAAAAAATATAGTCCAGAACTTTGAAACTTAAAGAATTCGAATTTTAAACTGACAAAATTTATATTCACCAAAAACTGTGATAATAAAACTTTTATTTAATCAAAGCCTTTAAAATTTCAAATATTTGTGTTTAATTCAAATGACGTGAAAACTAATAATTTTAAAATTGCTCATTAAACTTTCCCAAATTCAACCAATTTTCTTCAAATTTTAAAAACAGTTTACTCATAAACGCTATTAGTAAGATCGCCGATAATTATAAATATATACCAAAGATTTTAATGTAACATGTACTTAAAACCAAACATTGTTTCTTCAAAATGTCATATTTTTAAACCACTTTATTTCTATATTCCGAGGGGTCGATCACCCCAAGATTCCTGATACATTCACTAAATAGTCGCATACACGTATTATTTTAATGTTATTGGTGTTCTTGATATTCTTTATAACCTTAAATATTTTTGATATTCAAAAATACCTTGAAATATTCACAAATATTCTGACATATTCCTCAATTTCCCTTTATGCTCTAAAAGTTTTTAGAGATTCCAAATCATTTAAAATGATTTTAAACAAATGTCAAGAAATTTCAAAAGAATTGATGTATTATTGTGTAATTACAAAATATTTTCAAATGTTTAAAAGCATTTTAATGAATTTCAAAACAATTTAATGGGATTTAAAAATTCTTTTAAATTAAAAAAGATTGAAGTTAATAAATGAATTTCAAAAGATTTAGAATAATATTTAAGAATTTTAAAAGATTTTAGAAGAATTCCAAAAAATACAAGAATTTTCAAGAGATATTTAGTGATCAAGGGATTTTGTGGAATTTCAATCGATTTAATATAGTTTAAAAAGTCTGTGAAGAAATTAAAAATATTACAAAGCATTTCAAATAATTTTTTAAAAATTCAAAAGTGTTCAAGGATCTTTATTTAATTTAAAACTATTTTTATGTATTCAAAGAGATTTTCAGGAGTTTAAAGGGATTTAACGGGAGTTATTTGATTTAAAAAATTTTTAAGTTTATAATCGAATTTCAAAAGACTTCGAATTATTTAAAAGAGTTCAAGATATTTTCAAATAATTTAAGAGATTTTTAAGAGAATTTTTCAGGAATTTCGGTAGAATTTAACATTTGCAGATGGCCTTGTACAGCTGAAGGTTATATTTCATATTTTGCTTTCATAATTCAAGCTAGGCTAGCCGAGACGCTTTAGGCGTTAAGAATGCGAAACTTATAGGGTTCGAACCCGCAGCGAATAAAAATTTTCATAGCGTGCGATTATAAATAGCGTAGTGATTATGTAATAGTAAATAATTGTGTGCTTAAATATGTGAACAAATATTAGAGTATAATAGTAATAATTTAATAATACAAAAGA
The DNA here is from genome assembly GCF_010883055.1 of Belonocnema kinseyi. NCBI lineage: Eukaryota > Metazoa > Arthropoda > Insecta > Hymenoptera > Cynipidae > Belonocnema > Belonocnema kinseyi. Next base: position 34,502,698 of record NC_046659.1, read on the forward strand.
TTAATTTTTTTGTGGCGAAAAATTGGTTATAGTTTTTTAGAACTGGTCTCTATAGTTTCGGGACTAGTTCAACGCAATGTAAAACAAAGACGATTTTACCTTTTATCAAACTACCCAACGTATCCTCTACTATAGGATTAGTTCTATAAAATGTAATGGATATTTTTTATCGTGTGCAAAATCATTTGAAACGTTACGCAAATGTCACTATGTCTTCTTCTTGCTCTACATTTGTTAATTTTTCGCCAAATAATTTTATTCGGTACAGGAAGGTAGAGTGTCAAGCGTTAAATTAGAAACAAAAACTAAGCCTCTATTTTGACGCCCCAAATGGAAAATTTGGAAATTTGTGCCCATAAGAGCGCTAAAGTAGGGGCAAAAATCGCATGCGAATATACTCTACTTTACAACCTTAGCCCCTGCAGATATTAACGTGAAGAGTGTTAAAGTAGGGCCTATATTTCGACTAGGGAAATATTAATCAATCCTACACTTAGATTTGACATTTGGTCTGAATTAGACCGCATATCTTTTGATCAACCCCAACGGATTAAAGAGCTTTCCACTCAAAAGCAAAAAATAAAATTTGACAAATTACTTCCACTAAGGCAAACAAAACTAACAGATACAGTAAAAAACATCTCTGACTATCCTCTAAACAATGAAATAATTCTAGCCTTGTCTAAAGGACATAATTGTGCAGTAGCACCTTCCAAAATAGCGAAAGATGAAATAATCAGCAATTTAGAATCCACAATATATACCTTTCACCCTAAAAAGCGAACGAAATACGACGTAGGACTGCCAACATCTTACGCCAAGCTCAAGTTCCATTCTCAAAGTTAACAAAATAAGAAAAACCGCAATTAAAAACGCAATCGGAATAAAGATATTATAATATTACCCGCAGGCAAAGGCAACATAACAGTAATAATGAATAAAGAAAACTATTACACCATTAAGCCATTTCCCTTTCGGGGTAGGCGTGACTCACTCGGTAGGGGAAAGGAGTAGTGTGTGGAAGGGATAGAGATTTTTCAGATTGATCCAGAATTCTCGTGCTATTTAAGTAAATAACACGTTCGTTCCGTAACACTGCTCCGACCCAGGTTGCTAATCAATCTCTCTAGCAGTCACCCCAAGCGAAGAACCTCACGAAGTCGTTATGTAAGGTTCCTTCTTGGGTCCATTAGTAGCCAAGGTCTTTTGTTTCAGGCGTCATTCACTCTACTGACACTCTTTTTATTAACTATTTTCCGCCATACTTTCCTGTCCTGGCATACTTCTCTAGCTTCTGTTATGTCCATGCATTTTTTCATGCAGGCTCTCGTGTTTCTGTGACTTCTTATGTCTCTTATAACTAGGGTCTCATTCACACATTCTAACTATTCTTTCCGCGGCCTACCTCTGGGCACGCTGCCATTTACTTTACCTTCATACACTTGTTTCGTTAGTCGTTCATAACAAAATCATGGATCTTCCAACTGACGATACATACACGAAACTTAAAAAGGACCCTACAAAAACAATAGTCAGTCAAAACAAAAAACACTTCTCAAAGAATCTACACGTGACTTTATCACTCACGTCCAAAACTTATTTGACTTTATTAAAAAGATGCAAAAGATTCACATTCAACCTCAAGACATCGTAGTGAATTTTGACATAGTATCTCTCTTTACGACTGTACCAATCTTTGATACAATTGATATTATTAAATCTTTTACAAACTTCCCTTCCGAGTTCGTATCTTTGATAGAACACTGTCTCAATAATACTTACTTCTCTTTCAATAACCAATTCTACGAACAAGCCTCAGGGGCAGCAATGGGATTCCCAATCTCACCTATAATAGCCAATTTCTTTATGGAGCATCTAGAAACTGAAATCTTTAACCAACCAAGCCTAAAGCAGAATTTTGGTTCCGTTACGTTGATGACACTTTTTTTATCTGACGACATGGACGAGATGAACTAAATAAGCTTTACGATTTCATCAATCAATTCCCTCTACCCAGGTGCGAAATTCGGTTCCAATGCCAGAGCTTGACCATCGACCCAAAGTAGACCCTGCCATGGTAACCGATCTACGGTAACAAGAGTTGGGCCGAATAAGATGTCTTCAAGCTACCATAGTGGTACCGACGCGGCGGTCGGTAGTACAAAAACCGGCCCACCCCCCTGCTTTCTGTCACTTGTTTTCCAACATAACAGTTTGCTGTTTGGATCGCTGTAATATCTGTATTAGAACTGCAGATAATACAGTTGCACGTTTTTTTACTTTTAAGCCACAATTTTTATTAATTTTTAAATTTCTCAACTACAACTGGTTCACAACAGTTTTCCTCATGCTCATGAATTTTTTCAAAATTTTCCCATCGCCCCTTGTATAAGAAATAATGGTCTAAACTTGACTGTTCTTAAATGTACCCGAAAATCCTTACTTTTTTACATTTTTCAATCTGCTAAGCACAAAAATTTGTTTACATGAACATCTTTAAGCTCATTAACGTAGAACACCTTCAGCTTTTAAATGACTTTTTTTGCGCTAGTATTTTCTTGACTGAGTTGTTAAGCTTCAAAGGCAGATGCCTATAGTTTTCTCGCCGATAGTACTTCATTTCGATAGATCTGCTTTCGGCCACAGTTGATCTGCTCGTATTATTGGGAGGTCGAATTGTTGTGTTACTCGTAGAAATATTTAAATGTTCAAAATAAACTATTAAAAATTCACGACTAAAAATACGAACGTTTGAGAGTAAACATTTATTATTTAATATTTAGATATCTTTTAAATGATCAACTTTAGTTTCAAATTAACAAAAATAAGACAACTTTGTTCATTTGTGACACAATATCATAATAAAAAATGTCGAAATGAAACATTCAGAATTATCAATTGAATAATGCTGCATATTCAAAATGTGTCTATTTTAATACATAATAAAGGCAATTTTAAATCCTGCAAATTTTAAATATTCTAAAAAAGCATCGAACACTAAATATTTTCAAACTATAACTTCTCAATTTGTCAACCCTCTTTCCAAATTAATATATGAAGAAAATACAAACATTTGTTTTTAAAAAATTATGCGAGAACTAGGCATTCAAAATTCAATTACTTTAAATTTCCTGTGCAATAATATTTTTAAGTGGATAACCTATAAACACTTTAAAATTAGAATCCTAGACATCTTTTTTATATTTTAAATCAGGTTTTCAATTACTTATAAATACATAAATAAATATGAGGAACAAAATGGTCATTTTTTCTATGTTGAAATGCCCTAAGTTTTATAGAGTAACATTAGTTAAAGATGCTCCATATTATATAATAAACAAGCAAATTTATTGTAAAAGAATTATTCGTTCAAAAAATGTTTTCTACCATTTTCCATAAGTTCACTTTTTTAAAGTTATATTGCAGGAACTTGGTATAAAAACAATATAATGATCAAGAAATTTCTTCGCGAAATTATTATCGTTAATATTATAAATGAATTTAATAAAAAAATGCATTTATCAGGTATTTTTCGATTTTTCCAACATTTTCGACAACTCTTACGTTGTAAAATACCCAAATAATGTATATATTTATTAAATTTGATTGAAAGATAGTAGAATGTACCAACTAATTATGCATTTTACTGAAATTATCATGAAATTTCCAATTGAAAAGACTGACATAAAAAAACAAACGAATTTTCCGTCCACAGGTGCCCGAGTAATGCGTTTGTTTGTTAAATTTGTTCTAAAAAATCATAAAATTTATTGACTAATCATAAATGTTGCTAAATTTATTAAGAAGATCCCAATGAAAAAGTCTGAAATCTAAAAAAAACATTCCGTTGACAAATGCTCCAATAATGAATTTGTTTATTAGATTTATGAAAAAATAAAATTGATAACAAAATTAAGAATTTTGCTGAAATTATTATGAAGTTCCTGATTAAAAACTTGGCATCGAAAAAACGAATTTTTATATTCTCAAATGACTGATTAATGCATGTTTGAACTATATTTGTTTAAAAAAATCATTAAATCTATAAACTAACTATAAATGTTTCTTAAATTGTTATGAAGTGCCGAATTGAAAGGACTGGCATTGAAAAAAAAAGAATTTGACTGCCGATAAATGCCTGAACAATGCATTTGTTTATTAAATTTGTTTTGAAAAAAACATAATATTAATCAACAAGTTCTTAATCCTCATTTTTTATCTAAATTTCTCGCAATATAACGTAAGTTATATTGATACCCAAGTGGTTAGAGTACGCGGTAAAATACACTAGCTTAGGTAGTTTAGGAAGGGTTCGAATCCTGGGCGAGTAAGATTCTTTAAAACGTGAAAGCGTGCAATTATAAGTGTAAGTAACCGTGTGTGTGAATTATGTATTTAATAATGATAAAAATGAAGACTAAATAATAATAATATAAAAAATAACTCTTTTCACTTAATTTTTGTCGAAGGTTGGGCCGGCGTCATCTTAAAGATGTCCCATATATGGGACCAAATGTCGGGCCAACATGGAGAAGCCAAAGGCGGTTGACCGTTATTATTTAATATCGGGACAAAAAGTCCTGACACTTGGGAAAAAGTAGCTCTATTTCAGTGAAAAAAAATCGCACTGAGTTCGCATTTAGCAATGCTGATTCGAAATATTTCTACACGTTAAATGACGTTTTTTGTATCTCAGTCAAAAATTGTTTGTTTTTTTAAGAGCAACAAATGTGGAGAAAATTACGCTAATCGAAGCCTAGATTTTAATAGTCATGCCAAACGAACGACTAACGAAACAAGTGTATCAAGGTAAAGTAAATGGCAGCGTGTCCAGAGGTAGACCGCGGAAAGAATGGTTAGAATGTGTGAATGAGACCCTAGTTAGAAGAGACATAAGAAGTCACAGAAACACGAGAGCCTGCATGAAAAAATACATGGACATAAAAGAAGCTAGAGAAGTATGCCAGGGCAGGAAAGTATGGCGGCAAATAGTTAATAAAAAGAGTGTCAGTAGAGTGAATGACGCCTGAAACAAAGACCTTGGCTACTAATGGACCCAAGTGGGGAACCTTGCATAACGACTTCGTGAGGCTCTTCGCTTGGGGTGATTGCTAGAGAGATTGCTCAGCAGCCTGGGTCGGAGCAGTGTTGCGGAACGAACGTGTTATTTACTTAAATAGCACGAGAATTCTGGATCAATCTGAAAAATCTCTATCCCTTCCACACACTACTCCTTTCCCCTACCGAGCGAGTCACGTCTACCCCGAAAGGGAAATGGCTTAATGGTGTAATAAACTTTCAGCTATTCCTGAAGTCACAATACTGTTCGAAACAAATGGAAAAAATTCAAGTGGATTCTGTGTCGATTTGCAAATGGAACCCAACTTTGAAAATTAAAAAATATTAAAAATGGTATCACCAGAATTGTTAATGCAAGAAAAAAAAATCACCGGTTTGAAAAGAGATATCGAGACGAATCAAGCCTTAAAAGAAAGTGTTTCGTACACTGATAAAGCTCAAACCAATAAAAATTCGATAAACGTGTCAGTTTACCTGTAAAGTGAGTCCGCATAATTTGGACCTTAATGAACTATGTTAAAGTCTCTTGAGGAAATAGTGTACAAGAAAAGAGGTTGAAGGGTGTCTATTGTCTGGCCGCTCGTGGCTGCTTGAAGCCTTGAAAAAAGGGGTCTGCTTCTGTACGGTTCCGTGCAGAGTGTAGGTATTGGTCGACGACTAGACCTGGCCATGTGGTATATTATACAGCAGGGGTTTCCACAAGCCACATGTGCATAATTAATGTTAAGGAAAATTATTCTTGAACTATTATCGGTAATTACTTACTTCGAATAATTTAAATAAAATACGATGTATTTCAAGTCCTATAGTTATATTATAAAAAAGGGACTTCAAGGTTCAGCATTAGAAACCGAGATTTTCTTTGAGGAGTCATGACTCTTCTCTTAGTTTCCCCTCGAAAAAAATCGTAAATCTTGAAGAAGGCCGGGCGATCTTGGGTAGTGCTGCACCTGTGGCTTGGGAAACCCCTGCTGTATAATGTACTACATGGCCAGGTCTAGTCATCGACCAATACCTTCACTCTGCACGGAACCGTACAGAAGCACACTCCTTTTTTCAAAGCTTCGAGCGGCCACGAGCGACCAGGCAAGGGACACACTTCAACCTCTTTTCTTGAACACTATTTCCTCAAGAGACTTTAGCATAGCTCATTAAGGTCCAAATTATGCGAACTCACTTTACAGGTAAACTGGCACTCTTATTGAATTTGCATTGGTACGAGCTTTATCAGTATAGAAAACACTTTCTTTTAAGTCTTGATTCGTCTCGATATCTCTTTTCAAAGCGGAGATATTTTGTTCTTGCATTGACAATTCTGGTGACACCATTCTTAATATTTTTTAATTTTTAAAGCTGGGTTCCATTCACAAATAGACACAGAATATAGTTGAATTTTTTCCATTTTTTCGGACTGTATTGTGACTTCAGGAACAGCTGAAAGTTGACTTTTGAAATCTAGGCTTCGATTAGCGTAACTTTCTCCACATTTGTTGCTCTTACAAGAACAAACAATTTTTCACTGAGATACGAGAAACGTCATTTAACAGGTAGAAGTCTTTCGAATCAGCATTGCTAAATGCGAACTCAGTGCGATTTTTTTCACTGAGATAGAGCTACTTTTTTCCAAGTGTCAGGACTTTTTGTACCGATCTTAGTTGGTTGGCCCGACCAATAGCGCACAAGGTTGGAGGTCAATTCGCACCTGGGTAATATCCAGTTTACCATGCAAATTCAACAAAACGGAAAATTGCCATTCTTAGACGTATAATTTTAGAAAAGATCTGATAACACATTAGGACATGAAGTTTACAGAAAACCCACGCCTACAAACAGATACTTACATGCATCCTCCCACTCTCAACAATCTCAAAAACAATCGGTAATCAAGTCCCTTGCATACAGAGCTGTGTCCATAACAGATAAAGATAACTTACGAAAGGTTAAATTACAAAACGTAAAACAAATCTTAATACAGAACGATTACACAAACAAACAAATTGATAAGGCAATAAGAAAATACACTCAAAAACACAAGTCTACACAACCTACGAAAGAAAGAGCGAGAACAACGACCACCACCCTACCCTACATCCAAGGTGTCACAGAACAAACAGGAAGAATTCTCAACAAACACAACATACAGGTCATATTTAAACCACCTGAGAAAATAGGATAAGTACTAAATAACCCTAAAAACAAAAAGGACCCCTCAGTAATACAGGAGTATATAAAATCCGTTGTTCTTGTGGCAAAGCCTATATTGGAAAAACCGGGAGAGCGGTGAGCCAACGTATAAAGGATTTTCTTTGGGCGAATCTAGCGACCACTATGACCGACACTGGTTCATTCAGGGGCTAACACACCGTGTACGGAGACTAGGGATCACTATGCAAATCAGTGGATGAATTCCCAAAAGGTTGGTGGCCGGCAGTAGTCGAGTGTGGATAAAATCATAAAATGCAGCTTCGAATTAAAACAAAAATATAAATAAAATGTGTCACAAGTAATTGTGAAGAAAAACCGTTTCGTATAAATGCAATGTTCACTCCGCATCAGTGTAACGGTACAATTTTCGGTAAACTTACATCGAAAGTAGTACCTTGTACCATAAATGGCAAAATGCAAGCTCTCTGTATAAACGGGCAGATTATAAAAACCTGCAAGATACCTATAATGTGTTGCCAAGTTCCTCCTTAAAATACCAAATTTATTTGCATTAGACACCAAACTTACATGTTTGCAAAACTCAGGCGCTCTCTGCAATAACCGGTTATAAAAGTCTAGCGCTCCGCTTTGTTCAGTCTAAGAGCTTGCGAAAAATGTTTCAAATTAAAAATTTTAAAACATACGTCTAAATATGAAATTTAATTGCACATCTTGTTTTCCTCATTAAAAACATGCAGCACGTGTATCTCTTAAAATAAGTATGAAAATCTGCTAATTTTTTCTACAAAATGACCTTCTTTCAGCTAATTTCATTGTACTCTATGTACAATTACACGTAATTTTGCCCAAAACAATAACTATCAACCGTCTTACCACACATCTAAATTTGCATGAAATCTTTGAAAGATTTGTAAAAGCTTTCGTTAATCTTTGTTTGTGAATTCTTTGGTGCTCGAGTCAAATCATTGAAATGTTATAAAATCTTCTCAAATTTGTTTAAATCTTTTGAAACCATTACAATTTTTGAAATATTTGTGAAATCTTCCGTATTAATTTTAAATCATTGAAATACTTGAAACCGTTTCAAATTTTTGAATTTTTTTGAAATTTTCGGAATCTAGTATACTGTACCCTTTTTGCCATCTTTGCTATGTTCTTATTTTCTTTCAAAATCTTCATAAAAATGTTATGATCTCTTTGACATCTTTGAGATATTTGTGAACTCTTTAGTATTCGTTTTGAAGTCCTTTAAAATATTTAAAATATTTTAAAATCTTTAAAATGTGGTGTGCTGTACCCTTTTTTCTGAAATTTATTGTATGTATTGGAAATGATTAAAATATTTTTAATCTGTATAAAATCTTTTTAAATATTGTAAATCGGGTTAACTATACCCCTTTTGAAACCTTCCAAAATTTTTTAAGGTTTGAAAATCTTCGGAAATTTTCGAAATCTCTGTGAAATATGGTGTACATGCCTGTTTAAAATCTTCGAAATGCTTGAAATCTTTATGAAATGTTCAACATTTTCGTGAAATTTCTGTAGAAGTTTTAAAATATGTGTCGTCAAATCTTTAAAAATATTTGTGACAGTACACAGCCACACAAAAAAATTCTTCTGACCTGGGAGTGAGACCATGTTGATTATATGTTTTTTGGGTTTCTGAAACCGAATCCGAAATTCATTTTACCCCATCACGTTAGGTTTTCAACATGAGCTCTAAAAGTCTTCACAGACACCCAAAAAATAAACATTAATGCTGGTATGAGTGCCGGACCATGTATATTATATGTATTTAGGTCGCTAAAGCGGGATCCGCAGTTAATTTTTGCGCATCACGTCAGGTTTGCTACATAACCTCAGAAAGTCTTCACGGATAGCCAAAATTCAACAATAATGCTGGCCTGAGTGCCGAAACATGTATATTATATGTTTTTTGGGTTGCTGAAACTGAATCCGAAGTTCATTTTACCTTGTCACGTCAGGTTTTCAATATAACCTCAAAAAGCCTTCACAGACACCCAAAAATGAAAAATAAAGCTGACTTAGCTGGTCAGACGACGTTTGAGGTATGTTTTTTGGATCGTTAAAACCGAATCCAGAGTCCATTTTATCTCATATCTTCAGGTTTGTAACATAACCTCTGAAAATCTCATTCATCCAAACTCGTATTAACACGAGAGCTATTTTGTAGGTGTACAAATGACAGGTACATTCAATTTCAGTCCTTTCTTGTGTTTCAACTATAGCGAGTTCTTTTTTAATCAAATGATCTGTGCAAAGGTTTCCTTTTGCGCTTTCCATCATATTCGCCCGTGTCTCTCTTCAGCATCCCACAAAAATCTGCCATTATATTCTCATCCCATCTCCTTTGGTAACGAGTTTCCATTATTTTGATATCTAGGTGGAACCGTTCACTTTGCTCTTCGCTGAAGTCCCCAAGATTTTCGGGAAATTTATCAAGGTGGGAGTGCAGAAAATGTAGTTTCAAATTCATCAGACATCCAAGTTTTCGAGAGTTTGTAATCATTTTTGCCACGATTTTTTTGTATTCAGGACTTTTCCCTGGATGCCTGCTGCAGATATAAGTGTAGCTTTTATGAGGAAAAATATCAAACATGTGTCGAAATTATGAGGTTCAATACACCAGATGTAACAATTGATTAGGATTTGATTATAAAATCAAGCAGGTTATGTCTACAACCTGACAGAATGGGGCAAAACAAACTACAGATAAAGTTTCAGCGACACGGGAAACATAAAATGAACAAGGTCAGATCCCTAGGCCAAAACACTTATTTTTAGGTGCGAGCCTCCGAGACTTTTTGAGGTTATACTGAAAACCTTTTGGTATGGGGTGAAATAGACATTGAAATCGGCTTCAGCAACCCAAAAAACATATAATGTACATGGTTCGACACTCAGGCCAGCATTACTTTTCATTTTAGGGTGTCTGTTAAATCTTTTGGAGGTTATGTCAAAAACATGACGTGATAGGGTGAAATAAACTTCGGATTCGGTTTCAGCGACCCAAAAAAATATAATCAACATGATCTCACCCTCAGATTAGAAAACTTTCTTTTGTGTGACTGTGTTATTATTAATTCTTTGTGAAATATTTTCTATTCATTGAAATCATTTATTAATTTGATATCTTGGTGAAATCATTTAAACTCTACTATAATGTTTTGTAACCTTTCGAAATCGTTTCAAATCTTCGAATTGTTTAAAAACCTTTTAAATCTGGTGAAGTGTACCCTTTTTCAAAACTTTCAAATCTTTTGAAAGTTAAAAAAAAAAGAGGGAATAATTTAAATTTGTTGTGCAAATATTTGAAATATGGTGCACATGCCTTTTTTATATTTGAAATTCGTAAACGGTTTGCAAAATATTAAAAAACCTTTTAAATATACTAAAAGGTTTAAAATACTTTGAAACCTTTTTTACACTTTAGTGATGTTTTGTTATCTATGCACATGAAGAAACGAGTGGTGAAACTCTTCCAAACGCCGTTATTTTACCATGGTCATTCTAATTTTGAAACTGCATTAACATGGAATTTTTCACCTAATAATTTTTATAATTTGTAAATTATATATGACAAAAATATTTAATTTAACAGTCTATATTATATTCTGTATTACGGAATTTCCCAAATTAAGTGCCAGTTTAAGTAAAAAAAAAAATATGTATAAAATTTTGGTTTGGGGAAAAGATAGTGTTTCATACTTCTTTCGACAAATATACTTACTAACATGTTTTTTATGAGAAAAAGAAGATTCGCAATTGAATTTTATATTTCAATTATTGTTTGAAAATTTTTAATTTCAAACTTTTTTTACAAGCTCTCAGTTTCAACTAAATAGAGCGCTAGACATCTATAACCTGTTATTACAGACAGCCTCTGAGGGAACCTACTATCCGTTCACGATAGGAAAGCCCCTTCAAAACAGCTGCATATTTGTGTAATTTACGCGTAAGAAAAAAATCGGATAAAAATACAGCTTATACCATAATAAAGCTTAATTTATTGCGCTTTATATAATTCTCCATTTGTTTATGTGCAAAAATTTTTTCGGAAAATATCCTTCACGAAAGGACGAAAACCGTGTTTTTTCACGTCACTCTCTCCTTGCTTAAACTTTCGATGACGATATCTTTGAAACGAACGATTTAAAAAATTTGAAAAAAATCATGCAGATGCTATCACATTTCGAATATATATATCTATATATATATATATATACGAGGGTGGATTGATAAGTTTCCGGCCTGACCAAGAGATGGCGCCACTAGGCCTACCTTGAGGTGGCGTTCTATAGTACCATC
>NC_046659.1:34514371-34534928 GCF_010883055.1 Belonocnema kinseyi
TTGGAGGAGATTATGTTGAGAAATAAAAAAAAAAAATTCTTAAAAACGTTGTTTTTCTTGGTCAGGCCGGAAACTTATCAATCCAACCTCGTATATATATATGGAAATAAAATTACAATATATTAATAAAAATGAACGTAAAATGTATTTAAACATAACTATTATATCTTTCGTAATATACGTAGTAGAGAGCTATATTTTGGATTGAATTGGTTGGAAAATTTCAACAAATACAATCGAATAAAAATTAGCAATGACAATCTTGAAACATATCAATTAATAGCAAATAATCCTGGAAGACGAATTGCATGGTAATGTGGGTGTGAGGGAACTATGGACTATGCAGAGTATTGAATACCATAACTAAAGGTCACGTCGGGGGGTCCGCTCATTCATCAAGTTTTTAAAAGAGGAAAGGGTACCCCACTGTGTCCTCACACCCACACTACCATGCAATTTTTCTTCCCGGATTATTTGTTATTAAATAATATGTTTCAAGATTGTCATTCCTAATTTTTGTTCGATTGTATTTGTTGAAATTTTTCAAGCAATTCAATCCAAAATACAACTCTCTACTACGTATATTAGGAGAGATAGCATAGATATGTTTAATTGCATTTTACATTAACTGTTCTTAATATATTGTAATTGTATTTACACATATGTATAGTCAAAATATGAAAGCATCTGCATAATCTTTTACAAATTTTTTAAATCGTTCGTTTCAAAGATATCGCCATCGAAAGTCAAGTAAGGAGAAAGTGACGCAGAAAAACACGGTTTTCGTCCTTTCGCGAAGGATATTTTCCGAACCAATTTTTTCACATAAACAAATGGGGCGTTATATGAAGCGCAATAAAGTAAGCTTTATTACGATATAAGCTGTGTTTTTATCGGACTTTTCACTTACGTGTAAATTACAAAAATGTGCAGCTGTTTTAGAGGGGCCTTCCTATCGTGAACGGATAGTAGGTAGGTGTCCTCCTCCCATTTTCTTCGTTCTGACATATGTGTAGTACTGGAAAAACTAAGATCAAAGAATTTTTTATTACGTGCCCAAAATAGTTTTTAGGGGGTAAGACCACTCCCGAAAAGTTCGATGCTAAATACCCATGTAATTGTTCCACATATACTAGCGGTATCTTTGGTTATGAGACTAACTGGACAAATTTCCTTATAATCAGAGATAAAAAAATTTGTCAGCCGAAAAATTTGAATAAACTACATATATTTTGCATGCAGAAATTAAATAAAGTTCACATACTTTTGCTACTACTTTTAAGTACTACAACAAATGTTAAAACATGAAAATCGGAGGGGAACATATACCTACTATCGGCGAGAAAACTATAGGCATCTGCCTATGAAGCTTAACAACTCAGTCAAAATAATACTTGCGCAAAAAAAACAGTCATTGAAAAGCTGAAAGTGTTCTACGTTAATGAGCTGGAAGATGTTCATGTAAAAAAAATTTTCTGCTAAGCAGACTGAAAAACGTAAAAAAAAGTAAGGATTTTTGGGTACAATTAAGAACAGTCAAGTTTAGAGCATTATTTCTTAAACAAGGGCGATGGGAAAAATTTTAAAAAAATTCATGAGTAAGAGGAAAACTGTTGTGAATCAGTTACAGTTAAAAAAATTTTAAATCATAAAAATTGTTGCTTGAAAGTACAAAAATGTGCAACTATATTATCTTCACTTCTTCTTTTTTGTGAAAATCGCGATATATTTAGACATTTTTATTGTTGGAAAACAAGCGACAGAAAGCAGCGGGGCCCCTTCTTTGTTTTACTGCCGACCGCTGGTGCCATTCTTCGACCCCTGGTTCTTAATGCTTGGATGGCACCTGGCCACGGGTCGAAGAAAGGGACCGGCGGTCGGTAGTACAAAAAACGGCCCACCCCCCTGCTTTCTGTCACTTGTTTTCCAACAAAAAAAATGTCTTAAAATACCGTGACTTTCACAAAAAAATAAGACTAACACATCCTTACGTGTGATTGAAAATAAATACACAGCCTATCCATAACAGTTTGCTGTTTGGATCGCTGTAATATCTGTATTAGAACTGCAGATAATACAGTTGCACGTTTTTTTTACTTTTAAGCAACAATTTTTATTAATTTTTAAATTTCTCAACTACAACTGGTTCACAACAGTTTTCCTCATGCTCATGAATTTTTTCAAATTTTTCCCATCGCCCCTTGTATAAGAAATAATGCTCTAAACTTAACTGTTCTTAAATGTACCCGAAAATCCTTACTTTTTTACATTTTTCAATCTGCTAAGCACAAAAATTTTTTACATGAACGTCTTCAAGCTCATTTACGTAGAATACTTTCAGCTTTTATATGACTGGTTTTTTCTTGCGCTAGCATTTTTTTGACTGAATTGTTAAGCTTCTAAGGCAGATGCCTATAGTTTTTGTCGCCGATAGTAAGTTCCCTTCTTAGGCAAAGTTTGATGCTATTGGATGGTAGTTTATGGGAAGAAAATGTTCTGATTTGGTTAACTATTGATCGGGGGGAGGGTGTCAATTTTTGTGATTTTCGTGGATATGGTCTATTTTGGTGATTTTTAACTCTTCTAGTAGCGATGAAAAAGTTTTTATCTAATGAAGTTTTGACATGGGTTTTCACGCCCTTTTAATTGGTTCTATTAATTTCTTCAAAAAAGAAATATTCGACCTTCACAAATGAAGGTCAAAAATAAATTTGACTTTTTTTCGAAATATGACAGGATTTTTTGGTCTTAAAAGCTTTGTTTTTTCCTATAGAATGTGTACATTAAAAAGTGGGATTCAAATTTTTTTACTTATAAAAATAAGCGTTCAGCACTCCGGTGCGTTCACGATAAAGAACAAATATTTCAATCAGACGCCTTCTTAAAAAATCAACAGATATGTATTTTCGGAAGTCACTTGTCCTTCAATTGTTTCTCGTCCGTTTATTATAGGAAAAAAATGAAGACCGCGGTCATCAGAGAGATGAGTTTCAAATTTTATTCGCTAAATGGCAAAGCACTACAAAATTCACAAAATTAAAAACAAAAATCTACGATATAAAACAAGCAGTAATCATCCTTATATTTTATCGTGAAATTGAATTTCATAACAGGGTCACTTTGCAGGTTTGTTATGTGATTTTTTAAATTATATTTTCGAAAGTTGAGTAATAGCCACGGCACAAAAATATTGCCATACATTATATTGCAACTTGGATTTTTCAACTTATGAAACTAAAATATCTTCAAAATATTAGGTCTTTTACCGGATAGGGCCCCTAAAATATGTGAAAATAATAAAAGAAAATGGATTAACAAATGATTGACTACTCCTTTCAAGAAGAAGAATTATAACAAGGGGCTAAAGACACACTAAATACAAGATCTAAAAAGTCATGCTTCATGTAGGAAAGAGCTCAGCAAACTGAAAGAAATACTAGCATAAAATTTAGATGACACCGATTAGCCTCGTAATGATGCTCTTGAAGATGGAAACGTTGATGATGTTGAAGCTAATGAAATCATCATGACAAATGATGATGAAGATCCAGATACGTATCTACTTTGGAAAACTCGAGTTGAATGTTACGCTGTGCAATGACAAATATCATGACGCCGCCGTGGAAGTTCTAGATCAAAGAAAAGTTTATATCATCAACGAGTAGAGCTGAGAAAAATCAAATCATCACACTTGCTCCAAAGTCTTGAAGTCGCAGAGAACTAATGGTCGAATTCGGAACTTCCAAACGGCAATAAAAAAATGGGACAAAGTTAGTTGCTAATCATGGTATTTTAACTCATCTTTTCGAGTGAGTAACAAGAAGTTTATCGTTTAAAGATTATTAATTTTGTACAATTTAAATAAATTGTATTCGGAATTCCAGTTATAATATAAAGAGATTAAAATAGGCTTCACGAAATTCACACAACTCCGACCGAAAAATGGCGTTTTGGCAGGGAGTTGCGGTGCCCACACAGTATGCGTTTATGTTCACTATGAAAACGTGAAGTAAACGCTAAAAGAAATAAACATGCAATATTTTGAGCCGACCTCATATTCAATAATTTTATTTTTCAAAATGCATTAGTGAACGTAATGCAGACATTTAAATAATGGCATGCTCAACCCTGAAAAATGCAGAGAGCAATCTAATATACTAGCATATATTATTACCTTTCGGAAAAAGATACCACGAAGGCACCCCGATGCGCCGCGAGCGCCAGCGTCATATGCGTACGTGAGTACTTAACGCTTATTTTCATCAATTAAAAATTTGAATCCGACTTTCCAATCTGCATAGTCTTATATAGAAAAAGCAAAAAAAAAACCTGTCTTATTTCGAAAAAAGTAAAATTTATTTCTGTTCTTCATTTTCGTAGGTCAAATATTTATCGTCTGAAACAATGTGTACCCGAGTAAAAATGCTTCGACTTGAAAAAGACTTGAGTTTGACTTGAGTTCGAATTGGTTATGTCTTCAGTTCGTCTCCAAGACATCGATGTCTGGCTCAGTGTTAAATCTAAGTGGAGATATAGGCCTTCGTCTTACTTTTATGGCCACGACAGGTAAAACGGCATTTACATGACTCAAGTCAAGCCTTTTCTTGGCTAAGACGACGTTTACTTGTCTCAAAACGAGCCTTGCCTTGGCGGAAATGGTCGACCCTTTTTGGGCTCACAATTGAGATTAAAGTTGATGAATAACAAAATTGCAATTATGAAAGTAAATATTTTTAATTAAAACATTCGGAATCTGTGGATCTGAACGGGTATAATCCTAACAAATTTTCTTTAAAAAAAAATTTAACTTTCTAGAAGGATCTTCTAAGCCGTTAGAAATACGTAAAATATCAGATTTTCCACATCATCGTCAAACAAGTATAATACAAATGAGAATCCGTGAATGAGTTGATTGAATATATATATATTGTCCTCAAGGAATAGAAAATTGTCTCCGAGACATCAATTGAAGTCTGGCTCCGTCTAAAAACTGAGACATGCTGAAGTCGAACTTTTCGACTTCAGCATGTCTTGATTGGGGGCCATTCAAGTCGAACTGAAATCGAAGAATTTTTACTCGGGTAGCGCCAATCGAAACTGTAGTAGAGAGCACATCTTTTTTCGCTAGTGGAAGAGCTAAAAATCGCCGAAATAGAAGATATCCACGAAAAAATTAAAACTTTCACCCCCACTCCCTCAGTCAAAACTTATCCGAATGATGAAAATTTCCCCCCATATACTACTATACAATAGCAGAGAACTTTGCCTAAGTTTATCTTAGATCGGACAACTTTCACTTTTTGAGTGAGTGTATGCCTATTTTTTCATTTTCAAAACAAAATATTTTTGGAACTCGCTCTGAGGCTTCAAAGTTTTCTGATTTGAAGTAAGGAAGTCCTTACACCAGCTACAGGTTTAATCCAGAGAGCAGGTATAGATTTATTAACTTATTATTACTCTGCCATTCAACTCATGTTCAGTGACCGCAACTTGGGATAGTAGCAAATACGGTGTACAATGAGCGGAAAAAAAGATTTTTTTTTTGAAAAATCGTATTTCTTGCATTTTAATAAAACTAAACGAAACCAACGCGATTTATTAGCTAAAACATTGTATTTTAAGAAAAAATAAATAATAGTAGTATAATTATACTAAGTACTTTTCCCATGCCCCCGAATATACTATATTTCCAAAGAGGAAATTTGGTGCTTTCAGATTGAACAAGTAAGAGTAAATATATTAAATAATAAGAAAATATCATAAAACCATTTATTTATCATAGAAATTATGTCAATACTTAAAAATACAAGGAAATACTTAGTTTTCGGAAAAAAGCTCGCATTCAATGCATACATTTGCACGATGGTCGTCACACATTCTGCACATGCAGTTCAGGCACCTCATCAAGAATTTCAAAACATCTTATCTGTTGGCAAACAAAAATAAAAATAAAATAAATTCATATTTTGAGGGACTTTCATAAAAACTTTGGGATTATATGTTTCATATATTTTACAACAATATTTTTCTCATCACAAAGAATATTGCAATTTTTCCAACTTTTTGATTACAATTTTCAGTTTCTACAATGCAATGACCAATTTATTAAGATTCGTGCTTATAAGCGCTTGTGATACGGTGTAAAAATAGCTTCAAAATGAGACCAATAATATTTTAAAATGTTGAATACTTCGAAAGTTATTAAACCTATCATAAAAATTGAAATTTTTACTATTTTTCTAATAACAACGTACAAAATAGACAAATTAGCCTGCTCCTAGGCTCACTTTATACAGAATTTGAGCAGCAATTAACTACATGAAGAGAAACTTTTTAGCTCTGGCATAATTGAAATTAGGTGTAAGAGAACTTAATCAGTCATGAAAAAAAAGGCGTAAGGAAACTTTTGACCGGCAGTGTATATTTTAAATACGCGATATGCCGTTGAATTTTATATAAGGGCATTCAAAATATGCTGTATAAAAAATCATTAAATTATCTTATCATTGATCAACTTACTTTGATTATCAGATACTGCAAATAAACTTCAATCGTCGCTGTCCTCGGAAAAATGCTCCTCTTCTTTGTAATTTATTATAATAAATATATTAAAATCTATAATTATTGCAAGAAAGATTTAATTTAGTTACTTTCAATAGAAATTTAAGTGCCTAACAGCAAAATCTACTGCTTTTACATTTCGGAGTCGGCAACGATGCTGCACACACACAAGGAACACTTGTGTAAATATGCACTCACTCAAAGTTTAGTACTTGCGTCTTCGGCAGATAAGTCACAAATGAACGCGGACTCAACGACAATAGATGCTAAAAAGCTAACGCATATTTGCCCTAGTGGAGGTATACCTCGGAAAAGTGAAAGCAGAAAATGCCAGCAACTTGAACATTTTGTTGGTGCAGATTCACACCAGTGGACTTCTCTACTTTACAGTTTCAAACTACAATATCTGCATTATGCATCATCACAAAAGCTATTTCGACCAGTGTACTTCCAGATTACTGGTCTACACTGTATCGAATATTCTAAGAACAATTATTGTTACAGTGGGCACACTGTAAACTCAGCTTTCCTGTTCGAAATTGTATATTCTACAGTGTAAAATATACTTGTTTCCGTGACATGTCGATACTGTCGACAAAAAATACGATGAAAAGCTAGATCCAAAGGTAATCTCGCTCGACGATGTTGTATATACGTAGAAGCGAATCGCCGCTTTCCAAGGAAATCCGAGGTAATTGAATGCCAACCCTCCTCTGCATTTCGCTCTCACTCTGTCTCTCACTTATGATTGCTCTCCTCTCTCTTGCTCTACCTTTGTTCCTCCAACCCTGTTTCGAAACCCTCCTACGTCCTCACACCGTTCGCTCATCCCCTTTCCATCACTCACAGATCCAGACTTGTAGCTTTCAATAAAAATGTAAATATGGCGGCGTGGAATGAGCCAATGACAGCGCTACATCGACGTCGAGTTCGTGGGCATGAGCGCTGCGTGGCAGCAGGGGTTGAGATCTTGGAATGGGAACGGCAGCTTTGTTAAGGGTTGGGGTTAGATTCAAGTGGTGGGGTACACGTGTGGCGGGGGTTGGTAGCATCGATGAAAGTAGAGGAAGTAGCGTGCGGTGTGGTGATGGCGACGACGACGTCGTTGGCGATGATGCGATAGTGGCTGAAAGCGAACAACGATCGTTGAGGGAAGGTTGGTTCAAATCGGCAAATACACTCAAAGAAAAGCAAAATAAATCTGCCCACCTCACGGGCTCATTCTCTTTGCGTTCTTCATGCTCGATAATGTATTTATCTCGCTCCACACGCTCGGATACATCTTTCCTGGCTATTCGCGTTCGGTCACTTTTGTTTTCGCAATTCGTGTTTAGCTTAGTCAACAGGCAGAAGAACATTCACAAATATTGAAAAATTATGAAAAGTTCTACTTTTAAAGTTATTTAAAAATTTGCTTTTATTTTAGATGAAAAAGAAATTTTAGTTACTTAATGCTCTATTGACCATAAGGAACTCATTCTTATTACAATACTCGCTCTTCACGCTCGATTTTTTGCATGTATTTATACAATTATCTGATAAATTATATAATAACAATAATTCATTACACAAGGTATTTCATTTATCTTGACACATCGAAATACCTCAAGAAATGCGCATCTGAGAAAAAAATGTCCGTAATAAAAACTTTTTATTCTTGAGTGGGAAAATCGACCCTGAAAAGATAACATTATTGGTTAGTTATTACAGGTTGGTTTGTCTAGGTTCGTTATGCTGCTTACGTTCGTTTGATTTGAAGTTCGTATATTAGTCACGTTCGTTTGACTTTTAATGGCTGTCTTAGTTTTCTTAATTTGGGCAGTTTAGTCGTGCTGCTTACGTTCGTTCGGGTTGGATTGGTTATGCTGCTTACGTTAGTTTCAATTATATATGTTGATTACGTTAGTTTCGGTTCGCTTTGTTGATTGCGGTAATTTTATTTTGTTGCGTAACACTAGCCCAAGCGAACGTAACCAATACGACCAACCCAAATATACGGACATAACACAACAAAATCAAATGAACGCAATCAACAAAAATAAACCGAAACGAACGTAACCAACACATGTAATCAAAACGGACCTAAGCAGTGCAACAAAGCCACACAAATCACAGAAAGTAAGACACGCATCCAAATGAAACGAGCGTAACCAACCAATGTAATCGAAACTAAGGTAAGCAGCAGAACCAAACCACCAAAATCAAATAAATTAAGACATTCAATCCAAACAAAACGAACGTAACTGAGATATCGTCTTCATACCATACGAATGTAAGCAACATAACGAACCTAAACAAACCGAACTGTGCATGTCTTTAATAGTCTACAATGTCATTTTTAGCCAAAGCAGCGCCATCTAAAGCGAATAGAAAAAAATCTCCAATTCAATTTACGTATTTTTTTATAGTGAATCTGAGTCTGCGATAAAAAATGTAGGTATTAAATTTAAATTTTAAAGATACACACAGACATTTCGACGTCAAATGCGTATTTCTTGAGATATTTCGATATTCCAAGAGAAAAAAAACTGTATAGTTTTTGTAACAAAGCAAATTCCTTGTTTTAAATTTATTATTTATTATTGGATTGCCGGAATGATTTGCGGTCCTCCATACTTTTTACCGTCCGAAAACTTTTAATTCGTTAAGCAACAGTTTTGGTATGAGCTATTGAAAATGATACTGAAATTGAGAATGTGATTAAATCTGAATAAAACAAAAACTATTCGTGATATCGAAAAAAATAATTTATAACCAACTTCTACACATTTTTCAGGTAAACAACTTTTGTGTGTGTGTGTGTGTGACATGCGCCGAAGAAAGGGGGCTTACTCTAAAAAAATCAAAAAATTATTGCTAATAATTAAGTTGTTAGCTACCCGAGAAATCGGGATATGACTCGACAGCTCTAAATTCTGTGAAAAACCTCCCACCACTCACAACCCCATCTATGCGTCTCATCTATAACCTGTCCGTAAGGCGCGTCAACGACTTATCTGTTTCCGTGAGAATTTAGTGGTAAGAGGAGAGGGAAGATTTCGTGATTCTTCCCTCTTTCCATTATTTTATGCTGTCAAAATTTATTTTGTGATTTATCAAGAAAATTCAAAAAGTTGTTATGATAATCTTTTTGGGCATTTTGAAATCAAACTTTTTCTTTGCTTGCCCTTTTTTTCATATCGTCCATTAATTTGCTGAAAAGGTTCATTTTCGTGTGTTTTTTGGAATTTTGTAAATGCTATAACTCTCATAATTGTTAATTTGATGGAAAAAAGTCATTAGATGAATTGTTCGATTTTTTGAATACTATGAATAACCGTACAGAGAATACTTGAATTTTGAAAAATGGGCTCAAAAATATTCAAAAGGCGCTTACTTTTTGAATTTTTATCCATAATAGCTGGCTAACGAACTGGACCTTTAGTTTAGGACACTAAAAGAGTAGAGAGGCCAATCTAATAGAATTAATTTTTCAAAAGTTATCGTGCTGACAAACTGACAGGCATAAATACATACAGACAGACCGACAGACATTTGACAAAAACTTAAGGCAGAAGGAGGGTTCTTAAATTTTACACATATCTAATACCTTTTCTGATGAGAATGTTAAAAAAGAACATTTACAAACATTTTTTTGCTCTACCTTCGGTAAAAAAATGTTATCTATTTATTTTGAATTAGCTTGTATCGTGTCTAGAAGTGGAATTTTTGTATTTTCAATATATTTTTTTTCTAAATAAAACAAAAACTACGTGCCCTATTAAAAGTAATTAATAACAAACTTGTAGATATTTTTTGGGTGCACAATCTTTGTCTTATCATTTTTTTCCTATCTTGCATAGTTTGACCGTAAAATACAATTTTTGATTTTTAATTAGTGCTCGTGTGGTCAAAATTGGAATTTTTCGAAAAAATTCAAAAAGTTGATGTGATAGTCTTGTAGGGCTACCGAAAAGTAACATTTTTCTTTTCAAGTATAGACAGACAGGCGTAAAGACAGAAATAACGACAGACACATTCGTAAAAACCTGTATTTCGGATTCAGGGGGTCTCAAAACGGGGACACTTTGGCAAAAACTAGGGAGGTCAAATTTTATACAAATCCAATACCTTTTCTGATGAAAATTTGAAAATGATTTATTTGTCACGAATAATTTTTTATAGTTTTGTTTTTAGTTTAAATCATGAAAAAATAGCATCAAAAACATGTTGTCATCAATGACGTTTTTCATGATTTAAGCCGAAACTACGCATCCTATCAAAAAGTGGTTGATAACAAATATGTAGATCTTTTTCAAATGCGCAATTTCTGTGTATTTGTGCATTTTGCACAGTTTGGCCGAAAAATTAAATTTTTGGATATTTCATTTTTTTGTATGCTGTCAAAATTTTAATTTTGGATTTTTCGAAAAAATTCAAATAGTTGTTATGATAATCTCGTAACGCATTCAAAAATCAACCTTTTTCTTTTCATGACTTTTTTTTATATCGCGCGTTATTTGACATAAAATATTCATTTTCGTGTATTTTTT
The DNA here is from genome assembly GCF_010883055.1 of Belonocnema kinseyi. Classification (NCBI taxonomy): domain Eukaryota; kingdom Metazoa; phylum Arthropoda; class Insecta; order Hymenoptera; family Cynipidae; genus Belonocnema; species Belonocnema kinseyi. Next base: position 34,525,465 of record NC_046659.1, read on the forward strand.
GGAATTTTGCAAATGCTGTAACTCTAGTTATTTTGTTTTTTTTTTTTTAAAAGTCATGAGGATAATTTGTTCAAATTTTTAAATAATATGAATAACCGTACAGAGAATTTTTGAATTTTGAAAAAAGTGGTCTAAAAAATATTCAAAATGTGCCTACTTTTTGAATTTTTATCCAAAATGGCTAGCTAACAAACTTGACCTTTAGTTTGGGGCACTAAACGAGTGTCCTTCTTCTTGGTAGTGATGTTTTAGTCGATCGGAGTCGTGAATTCAATCACAAATATATTTGGTTTCTCGAAGTCTTTAAAAACTAATCCAGACGTCGAGTATACAACGCAGATTGCAATCCGAAAATCGTAGTTCTAGAAAAAGATGGAAATAAAGTACTCTTAGGGCCGCATTATATCTGCAGAGATACGCCGTTTCTGCGTGAATGGGATAACCGGATAGTATCCCGAGTAAAAATGCTTCGACTTAAGTTCGACTTTGTTTACTTGTCTCAAGTCGAGCCTTGTCTTGACGGAGACGACGTTCACTTGTCTCAAGACAAGCCTTGTCTTGGCTAAGATATTAGAACCTTTTTCAGATCATAAATAAGATTAAAATTGATGAATGAAAAATTTGTAAATATTAAATTAGTTATTTTTATTCAAAACATTTAGAATCTGTGGAACTGAACGAATATAACCCTTAAAAATTTTCTTAACAAAAATAAAAACCGTAACTTTCTAGAAGGATCTCCTAAGCCGCTAGAATAACGTGAAAACAAACAACATTTTAGGTGTCATCGTTAATCAAGTATAATACAAATGATAATCCGTGAATGAGTTGATTGAATATATATTGTATACAAATATACAAGATTGTTTAATCATTAACAAAGATTAGCTTTCATGAAAGTCAAAATGATACTTGTTTTTAAAGCAGGTATACACTCAAGTTATAAACCGCTCGTGTTGGAGTCATAAAAATTGGACTCAAGAGATAAACTTATGCCTTCAAGATATAGAAACTTGTCTACAAGACATAAATTGTACTCTGGCTCCGTCTGAAAACTTAAACATGCTCAAGTCGAACTTTTCGACTTCAGCATGTCTTGAATTGGGACAATTTAAGTCGAACTCAAGTCGAAGCATTTTTACTCGGGATGTGTTCTACACTCAGCGTGCGCAAAACTTGCTCTCAGCCTATCCCTGGAAACTTCTTGACATAAAATGCGGTTGCAATATACTAAGGTGGAAGTGACACCTGCTAGACAAGAAAAAATTAAATCCTTTGTACCTAAATTAGGTCCCGATGATCTGAGGAAAGCAAAAGTTTGTTTTCCTTAGTTCGGCTCTTACAAGAGAAACATCTAGATAGTGTAATTCATTTTCCTCATTTCTGATATTTAAATTCAGGCCAAGGGGTCTTGACCGCATGCTTCGTGGCTTAGTAAAGGCAGGCACCTTTGCCAATCCTCCCGTGTGTTTGGAATATTTTTATTAGACAATCTCTGACATTTTCAAAGATGTAAGCTTTACTTAGAACATTTCGGTTAAGAAGAATTTGGAGATTTAAACAGACGAATTAATATGCAAGCTGTTATGCATATACAGAATCATGCCTGTGACGATATCAAGAAGCATAAGCTCGTTCTTCGTCCTCTGAACCATCCCCTAAAAGTAGAGAGGAACCGGGAGGAATGCGGCTTTGATAGGTCTCTCCAGTGCCAAGATGTCTAATAGCACTTACATCTACAAGCACATGGTCCTCGGGAACGCAAATAATCTTTTCTTTGTTCAGATAAATTTTTGCACATTTGTCCAATCTAAAGTCCATACCAATATCTCCTGTGTATTGCTTGACGATATTTAAAGCAAGATGAAGTTTTCTTTTACCAGAAGCATAGAACTGTAGATATTCTATATCAAATATATATTAGTGTCGTCGCAGAGGTATCTAGGAGAATTACGTAGTGCGACAAATAGAGGCAATGGTATCATGCAAAAGAACAGACGGCTTATGGTATCGCCCTGAAAAACGCCTCTCTGAAAGGTGAGGTTGTTCGTTGTCACACGATAATTTCCAGATAAGATAGTAATTCTAGTTTTTAATAGGGACATCAATCTCTCTACGAATATCGCTATGTGTGGATGAACCTTCAAGCTTTTCAGCAGACAGACTATAAGTCTGAGAGAGGTTGAATCCAAAGCTTTCCGGTAGTCAATACAATTCATTCATAGAAAAAGCTGATGAGCTGCTGTGTCTTTGCATACTCACCTGTCTATTAGCAGGTTCTCTCGGCAGCCTGCTAAACCTTTTTCCGAGCCACGTTGTTTGTACATCCTCCTCCACGGACGTTCAATTCTTCAAACAATCCTGTTGTTTAGGACAGTTGTAAAGATCGTACACAGCATGTTCAAATAAGTCACTGGCCCTGTAATTTTCTGGGTTGACAAGCTGCCTTTTTCCCTAGGAGTATAGTATAGTGCGTCTTAACAACAGCCACTGCGCAATAGGCTTTTCTACCTTTAAATATGAGGTGAATATGCGGGCCAGATGTTGATGTGCAGAAGAAAACTTCTTCAACCAGAAGTTCTGGATATCACCTGATCCTGCAGAGGAAAATTTCTTTGTGTCCCTAAGAGCTTGTTCACCTCTACAGACTTGGATGGATTTTTCACAGAAACAGGGAGATAGTTGAAGAGGCCCAACAGCTAGCGAAAAACGGATGCGAAACATGATGTGGTTCTGGGTGTTTCTGGCATCACAGAGTGTGCGAACGCGCCATAATGGCTTCGTTAACAGGAATACAGTTGGCATCGTAGCAGTCTCGCCGGTTCTACAACCATTTAGTGGTTTGGTGGTGGCATTGTTGTTCCCGCGAGTAGCTAATAAAAAGGTTCATCCGTCTTTGAGAAGCCCCGCAAGCAAAGATACGGCTGTATACTCTGTTCTTGTGAAACCCTGCATGAAAAGATAAGGCCGCATACTCTTAAAGGTCGCCCGGTATTCCAGAGTTACTCTTTAAGTCACCTCACCCAGGTGTCATTCACCTTGCAGTACGGTTTTTACGCCTCCGCTTTGGTGTTATTTCATGCGGACCATTCCTGAAGAATTGTCCGCGACTGATTACATAGCCACACAAAAAAAAGTGTGCGGATCTGGTAACAAGACACACGCATTCCTATGGATTTTTGGGCGCTGAATTCTAATTCGGTATCAAAAATCACCCATCACGTCATGGTTGAGCCATAACCTCAAAAAATGACGAAAAACCATGCACTAAGGCAAATAAATTTCAAAATAATGCCAGTGATGCAAATTTTCACTTCAAAAACATGTCAATAACTGTGAAGGATCAACCCTTGCCTGATATCAACTTATTTAACATAACTTTACCCAACAGAACCTGACCTCACCTATCCTGAATTAACAGAAATTTATTGTACTACACGTAAAGCTCTGGAAGCATATTTTCCTAGTAGCAAATGTGTGCTACATTGAATGGGTCAACTCGAGCCTAACCTAGAAATAAATCTAACCTAGCCTAACCTAGCCTAACCTTACGAAACACAATTAAACTGATTATGTTGTCCCGTTGCGTTTGCGGTACCGTTTCATTCTGCCTATTTTACCTATTTCTGCCTATTCTACCTGACCGATTACGCTGCCAACCCTGTTCTTGCGTACTTTCATATTTTGACATTAATAGCAGCAAATGTCTGGAGTTTCGTAACCGCTTGTTGCTAGCATTATTCGCCTGTGTCTGTAACCAGGGCACCTCCACGTGGTGACTGTGGGCAACGGATCCACATTGGCTGAGTCCCTGGGTAAACGGCGTTCATGCCGTCATGGCAGATACAGGTAAAAAGTGTATTACGATGCAGGGAAAAACCCCAGTATCGGCGTCTGGTCAGGGTGGTTAAGCGGGCTCTCCGACGTCGTCATCATGCAACCGTAGCTCTTCATCAATGGATCACTTGGTTGATGTAGAGTCTCATGCTACAAGGAAAAAAACCGCGAGCATTTCTCAATCGCTTGCCTGCAAGAATAGCTCAGATTCATTCTGTTACATTTGCAGTAAATATGAAGTGAGCAGTTTGCAAAAATCAATTGACGAGGAAGTGAAAAGTCTTTACGAAAAGTGTTTTGACCGTAAATTTGCTGCATCAAGAAACAAAATGGGTTCCTCACATCATTTGCAATTCCTGCAGACTTATGTTGTATCGTCTAAAAAATTCAAACAATGAAAAGTACCGCAAGTACTCTACACCAACCACATGGATCGAACAGAAAATAGTTCTGATGATTCCGATGAAAATGACGAAAAAGATGACGAATATGGCGTGCAGAAAATGAAATTGAAGGTTCCAATATTAGTGTCGCAACTAGAACTGAATGATTTTATTAGAGATCTTGGATTACCGAAAGACGGCGCTGAATTTGCCGCTTCATTTCTAAAAAGAAGAAATCTTCTAGATCCAAAGACAAAAGTTTCATTCTATCGCGACAGGGACAAAGAATTCAGAAAGTTTTTCGTTAAAACGAAGAGACGTCTTTAGTGTACTGCACTGATGTTAACGGACTAATGAACCACTTGAAGAAAAATGTGTACAGAGACGAAGAATAGCGACTTTTCATTGATTCGTCAAAACGCAGCATTAAGGCTGTTTTACTGCATAACACGAATACTTACGCTCCTATCCCTATAGCTCACTCAACGGTCATCAAAGAAGAATATAACAATGTTAAAATGCTTCTTAAAGAAGTTAATTACACAAATCACAAATGGCACTTATGTGGTGATCTAAAAATCAGGACAATGATATTAGGCCAACAATCGGGTTTCACAAGAGAGCCATGCTTTATATGCCTGTGGAATAGCAGAGATCGAGCCAATAATTACAACAAAAAACATTGGCCTTTAAGAGATTCATTCAAACCTGATTCTCATAATATCATCAACCAAAGCCTCGTTGATCCAGAAAAAATTTTACTACCACCCCTCCACATAAAGCTTGGGCTCATGAAGCAATTTGTCAAGACGTTAGACAAAGATGGACAATGCTATAAGTATATATCCCTTAAATTTCCTAATGTTTCAGACGCTAAATTAAAAGAAGGAGTATTTGATGGACCACAGATTCGAATATTGACAAGAGATACTAATTTCGTGAGACACATAACGAAAATTGAAATGGACGCTTGGGAAAGTTTTAAAGCAGTAAACGCAAATTTCCTCGGTAACAAAAAAAGTCCAAACTACGAGAATATTGTTGCGAAAATGATAAGAAACTACAAAAAGTTAGGCTGCTTAATGAATTTAAAAGTTCACTTTCTAGATTCCTATCTGGATAAGTTTCCAAAAAATGTTGGTGATTTCAGCGAAGAACAAGGGGTACGTTTTCATCAAGACATGAAAGTGATAGAACAACGATATCAGGGTAGATGGGACGAGGTCATGATGGCTGATTTTTGCTGGATGTTGGAAAGGGAAACGAATGTAGGTCTTAAACATAAACGTAATCCTTTGCATCGTTCCTTCGAAGAAAAAAGGACACGTTATAGCAGGCAGAAAATAGACTGAAGTAGGTCTAGAAAACAATTTAATTACGATAAAAAGCAAGAAAAAATGTAAACACGAAAGATAGTGTAAATATATCCCTTAGCTCTAAGAAAAGCTGAGAGAAAAAAATTTTCAATAAAACTCTTATTCATTTGAATGTTTAAGTTACAGTTCTATATTTTAATTGATACAAACATTGTCAGGTTAATTGAAATGGGGTTAATTCTACTTGTAGTTCTAAGTTTCTTCATATGAGTAATGTGTGTCTAAATTTTTAACAACCTGTAATACCATGAAATGAATTTTATTGTGTTACAACGGGAACACTTAAGTTAAGTTGTGTTGCGTTAAGCAAAATTTCGTTAGGTTCTGTTAAGTTAGATTTATTTGTAGGTTAAGATCGAGTTAACTATTAAATATAGCACACATTTAAGACTGAGAACCGTAAGCTTAAATAGCTTCACGTGTGGTTAAATTTCATTCGGCTAGGTTAGGTTAGGTCAGGTTTTGTTAGGTTAGGATAGGTTAAACGTCTATGTAGGTTAAGCTGAAGCTGAATGAAACGGTACCGCAAACACAACGGGACAACACAATGAGTTTAATTTTGTTACTTGAAGTTAGGTTAGGTTATGTTAGGTCAGGTTTTTTTAGATTAGTATAGGTTTGACCTCTTTCCAAGTTAAGCCCAAGCTGATTCAAACAATACCGCAAACACAACGGGACAACACAATCAGTTTAATTGTGTTTTGTGAGGTTAGGTTGGTACATATGGTATCAGTTGAAATCAAATTATTCTTCGACATTTGGTTCAGAAAATATTGATTAAATTCTCAAAAAATTTTAGGTATGAAATTCAAATACTTTCTTTTAATATCTCTGTGTATCCTTCCTCTACCTAGAAGAATATTTGTCTAATCTACATAATTTTCCGTCTGGTTTAGTACATTGCATATCAAGTCTAAAAACAGTGCAAGAGTAGTGAACTTGGAAGTAAAATCTCCAAATTACGAAGAGTAAGAATAACATTAAGAAGAGGAATAACTAAACAGCTCAAATGATAAAAAATATATATTATTGTAAATTACTGTCACATTTTTACTTGATGGCTTTATGTGGCTTTATGTAATGGCAATGTTGAGGTAAGAAGCCGCTAGGTAGCGGTAGACACTCTGGTCAAAGTTCCGCGAAAATTTAAATTGAGTAAATGAACACTTTTTTAATACAGCTAATTAATCGAATTTTATAGGTCATTCATAAAACAAGCTGAGAGTTTAAGTTACTGAGTTTAAAAATCCTTTAACGCCCGAGAAAATCAATACAGGATAAAAAAGCACAACAGAAATAGCTTATAACTCTATCGAACAACCTTAGAAAAAACAAACGTAGTTTACTGTTTTACTTGTAAATATGGGAAATGTTACAGTGAACAAGGAAAAGGCGCTTGCACATTAGACTGAAAGAAAATGACGATAGTGTTAAACTAAATGATGATAATGTTCTTAACGACCATTTACATAATAATCTTAATGATAATATTTATCATTTTTTTATATGACGATATTGAAGTTTTACATCAAGAAAGTAATCCGAAAAAAAATATTCTTTGCAGAAATTATTTTTATACAAATATAACCAGAACATTGCCTTAATAAAATGACTGATTTAGAACGTCTTAATGAATCATACAATTCTATTTTAGAATTTTTTCTATAAAATTATTACAATATTTCTATCAATTATTTTTCTTTCTTTGTATTAAAATTACTGTTATATTTATTAACAAAAATTGTCTTGCTTGTTTCTAATTTATTAATAACCGCAGCACGTCATATTTTATTATATAATAAAATATGAAGGGGTGGAATCAAAACTTCTTCTGGGTCAACTACAGGATCTTCAGTTATATTTTTTGTCCTTGCTCAAACGATGTTCTTTTTGGCCATCTTTTTGTTTTTTGTAATGACGAACGGCGTTCTCGACTGTCCCAGAAGCACAAGTAACAAGGTGTTTTTGTATACCCTGATTGTTGTCCTAAAACGCCAAGAATTTCGAGATACCCGCAATTTTTCCACATATAAGTTAAGTAATTGATTTTTTCCAAGACAAATTTTAAGTTACTGTAATGTTCTTACCGTTTAGTAGAATGTAATTTTCCATGATAATTTTCTTCAGAAGCAAAAAACTGTCTAAACTCTTTTTCCCTATTTCTGTAGAAACTTTATTTAACTCCTTTAGCTAATAAGTTCTTCTTTTTCAAAACGGAAGCAAGATACTCTGAAGCATCTTTAGGGAGACCGATATCTCGCGATAAATCATTTGATTCTTCAGACGTAAATAGCTTAGGAACTTTATTCATTTCATTGTCTGGTATGTACACTTCTGTATTAACATCGCTGCTTTCATCATCATCCTCGTCATTACCATAATCTGAAATGTCACTTTCATCACGATCAACATCGAAATCTTTATCAGTACTTTTATTTTCTTCTGCTTCAGTCGTCTGTCTGTCAAGTGAATAATTTTTTTAGTTTTTTGTAACATCGTTATTTTCAACAGATTTAGTGACGCTAGGTACATCAGGATATTCGCTAGCACTTTTCTTTTTTCTATTGATTCCTGTCAGGTTTGTCGTACAAAAGTAGCATTCCTCTTTCCAAAGGGATTTCCTCCATATCGTAGGTTCTTGAATCTTAAGGGTTTTCTTATTTCCTTCTCTGTCTTTCAATCGAATGAATGCCTTATAACAAGCACGGCAAATTTTGTAAGGAACCCAATTTTCACTTTGGTTGTAAACTTCCATACCAAAATAGCTTTTATAAATTGTTTTTATGTCATCGCTGATTACTCTTCGATTTTTTAAAACCTCAAATTTACCACATATGTAGCAAAATGTATCTGGATCACCCACACAATAATGCGCTATAGTGGAAGTGGATAAATTGGAATTGAAACAGCGCTTAGAAGACATGATCTGTTTTGAATTAGGAGTTTATAGTAATAGTATAAGTATATTATAGTAAACTAGTGATTTAAAAACACAAAAAAAGAAACTAATAATGGTTTTTAAAACTGTGCTCAAGTCACATTACTAACGTAATCTCTTTACTAACGTGAAGTTCGAGCGCGATCTTTCTTTTGTTTGTTTAACAGTCATTTGTTTTGACGTGAAGCTCCAGAAGGATCTGTCATTTGTTTCGTTCACAGTCATTTGTTTTGTTCGATTTTACCTCTATTTTTGCGTTTTTCGAAAAAATATGAGCCAACTCGGTTATTTAAACCCCGAATTCGGATGCAGATACCCAAAAAACATATGGATATGCTGGTTAAGTCCACCGGTCATAAAAATATTTTTTTGGTTACAAAAATATACACGAAAAATCGCTGTTTCCGTTAACTTTGCATCTATTTTTGCGTTTTTTGATCAAATATGAACCAACTGGGTTATTTGAACCCCGGATTTAGAAGCAATGACCCCAAAAACATAAGGATATGCTGAAAAGTCCACCGGGGATGAAGATATATTTTTTTGCAAAAATATGCACGAAAAACCGTTGTTTTCGTCGATTTTACCTCTATGTTTGCATTTTTCGATGAAATATGAGCTAACTGGGTTATTTTGAACCCGAAATCGGATTAAGCGACCCCAAAAACATAAGGATATGCTGATTTGGATCAATACAAGAAAAATCGCTGTACTCGCCGATTTTGCATCTATTTTTGCGATTTTCGAAAAACTATGAGCCAAATTGATTATTTGAGCCTCAAATTCGAATTCAGCGACCCACAAGACATATGAATATATTGGTTAAGTCCACCGGGCGAGAAAAATTTTTTTTTCAAAAATATACTTGAAAAATCGCTGTTTTTGTCCATTTTACGTCTATTTTTTCGTTGCACAGAAAAATGCGAGCCA
>NC_046659.1:34535028-34554302 GCF_010883055.1 Belonocnema kinseyi
CTCCATGTTAAATCCAATGGAAAAAGTATCACGCAAGGGGGGGGGGCCGAAATTCCTGAAAAGTGTATCACGCATTTTGTGAATAACCCCTTATGGATTTTAAATTTTCAAATGTAATACAATAAACTTTTGTTGTTAAATATGAAATTCCTAATGACAATGTGATTGCTACTTTAAGTACTAAAGTTTACCTCACTTTGACAGTCACCCATATATAATTTTTCCGGGTTTGTAATTTTTAAAGCTTAGTATCTTTTTAAGCAATCTTGGACGTGGAATTTTCTACCATCCTTGTTGAGGTTTTTGTACATTTGGCTGCAGACGTTTCTTATATTCTAACATAGCTACGATATCCTTTTTTCCTGCACTGTTTTTGTCGTTTTCATTTTTTTTACCTTCACAGCTATTCTATATTAAGAAAGTAATTCATTCTGAATCATCAAATAATGAATCATAATCAATCTAAATCATCATTTGTTTACAATAATTACTATGTAAAGAATGTTGACAAAGAAACAAAGTACGTTGTTGAATAGTATTCTGTATTTTGGTATAGATGCTTTAAGCACATGTTCGTTGCAAAACTGATCTATTTTGTCATCTTTCTCGAATTAAAAGTTAGACTTCAGCTGAGCATATTTGTTCAATTAATCTTTCGATCCCTTATCCAATAAAAATATACATACTATAGTGAACAATATTAGTGATTTGGTGTCTGTAATATAGGTAAGAGAATTGGAGAAAGCGTTACTACTCCAAAGTACAAAAGTCACCGCGAGTCTTTAGAGTCACTAGAGTTCAGTCCAGTCTCATTGAGTATCCGTTTACTGCAATCTCAACTCCAGAGTGAACAGCCCTTTAAATTTTTTTCATAATTAAAATTGATAATTCATTTACTAAATTATTTTGATCATATTTCTAATATGCAAGTTACATACTTCACATGCCTTTAATTTTTAAATTTCTATATTATTTTGAGATAAATTATTTATCTACAAAGTCAAACTCTTTTTTGTGCGTAATTTTACATTATCTCTGAAGTTCTAAACATTAAATTTGAGATTTTGCTCTACATCAAGTGAGAAGGTAATTTCAAGCTATTCATTTATCGTAATTTGGGGTTAACTAAGCCTATAAAGAGTCCAATAATAGTAAACAGATACGGGAGGAAGACCGCAAGTTTACCAGTATCCTTACCAAGTTTATTATGCCCTTCTATGATCATGTGTAACTTGTGTTCAATGTACAAATAAACATGGTTTTAACAAACATGTGCGGTTTTAAAATTCGACATTCTGATTCAACACCAATAAATCTTCATATTATTTCATTAAAACTAAAATTTAGTTTACTCTTGTTTAATGTTGAAGAATGTTTTAATAAATCTTCTAATAAAGAAATTTCTTCCATTATTAGATATATATACTGCCGTGATTTGAGAAAACACCGTTCACTGCAAAAACGACGTGAGCGACGTTTTCTCAAATCACGGCTGGCCTATTTCTGAGGTCCTTGATTCGAAGAGAGCTGTAACTGTTCGTTACGGCGTTTCCTGAATTTCAGCATCCAAATCAACACCGTTAACTGCATTTCCAATAATTAATTAACATTTTTGAACCATTTTTTTGCCAAAATGAAAAGTTTATATGCAAATTAGTCCGAAACCAAAAAAAATCTGCCTGCTCCGCGGGCATATTCTCATTGCGCGCTATGTGCGCGGCTCGCAAGTTCGAGCTGACCCGGGGCGCGCGATTGTTCGTTTCGCGCTTCGCGCTCAATGTTGTATGTTATTTCGTGCTTGGCGCTCGATTTTATATTTACCTTGCGCTACGCGCTCGGTCTTTCTATTTTTCTCACATTCGAGCATTCGCATATTCGCGCTCGGTCTTTGCATTTCTCCCAAATTCGTGCACAGACCTTTCAAAATTAAAGATAAACGAATTAACAACTATAATTTTGCAATTGTTAACTCTCTTTCGTTAGAGCACTTCAGGCTTTAGCGAATACATTCTCATCACGTATCTCATGCTTCGCACTCCATTTTGCCCAAAATGTCAAATTTTCTAAATTATTCTCAACACTTTTATATCAAATACAATACATTTCTTATGTACCTCTGCCTGGAATTGGGTATTTAGATTTTGAAAAATAAAGTACATATTCTATTTATCATGATTACTTTCAAATTTTTTCGTATTTTGCGTTAAATTTCATTCTTATCTGTGCTAAAACATGTATCATTTAAATAAATTTATATCAATAAAAAATTTGCTATTCTTTTTTAGGTGCACAATTTTTGTCAATCCGTCTTGTAGGGCCTTTAAAAAGTAACGTTTTTTCTCTTGACTTTTTCCTGTATCACGCTTTTTGGCTTCAAATGTTGATTTTCGTTTCGTTTTTTGGGGTTTGAAAATACTATAACTTGGGTAATTTTTATTCTATTAAAAAAGAAATTGGCGTAAATTGTTGGTATTTTGGTCTGATATAAGTAGCTGTCGAAAAATTTCAAATATTAAAAAAAAGTGGTCTCAAAGTTTTTCAAAATGATATAACTTTTTAAAATTTCTTCAAAAAAGCTGGCTAATGAACTCGTCTTTCTTTTCATATCCATATAAAATGTACCAAAGGGGAATTCAATCGAATAATTACATCAGATATTACCGTGTTTACAGACCACAAGGACAACAATGACAACGACAACAACAATGACAGGCAGACACCGACGTAAAAGTTTAAGGGTCGCTGATTCCGAATCTAGTATCAGATTTGCTCTATATCACATCAGGTTTTTAAAAAAATTTGCTTTTTTGCCCATTCAAAAAAAAAACATAGGATGCGAAAAAGAAGTTTAAAAAACTTCTTTTCCAGATCAGATTAAAAGCTTAACCTTGTACTTTAAGGAAATTATATGAAAAAATTATTTCCGTCGCATATTTCGAGTAGAAACAGATTTTTGATGCACGCGCACTCGCTCAACATGTCGCACAGTGGTCCAAATAAGAAACTTACTGTTTGAAATCTTCTTTTCTTACAAAGTAAATTTTATTCATTCATTCTATTATTATTTGAATTTTATAAATTTTTCTTTTTTTAAATAAAGAGTAACGTCTACACATTAACTTTTTCAAATTTAGCCTTTCGTTATTTATGTTATAGGTGAAGAAACTCTGATTTAGAACTAGATATAACCATGTATTTTGATTCACTAATTACAAAAATGATAGTCAAATACCCGCAAAGTTGATTTTCCAAGTCCAAACTTCAAAATCCAGTAGTTTTTTCATTCTTTCACCATATTTCGATAATTGTTGGTTTCAGAGAAAAATTTGTAAATAAAAGTTGTAGCCCTCGAAAAAAGACCCGTGTGGCTGGTCACAGAAGAAATGTTTGTAATGATTTTTCGTTCTCCTCTTTCACGTCTCGTGAGGGCGATGAGGCACTCCTGTGACTAGCCACAGCAATAATGCAAGTCACATACGCTCTCGCCTCTAAGGTATCGTGGTGAGCGGCAAGGAACTCTTGACACTGGTCACACAATTAATGTTGGTAAAAACTCTACCCTTTTTCGACATATAATGGGCGGGGGGATGACAACGTCTCCTGAGGGAGGAGGTACCCATGTTTCTGGTCGCAAAAATAATGCAGTCTCCTGGGGGCGAGAAGACACCTCCGTCATTGGGCACACGAATAATGTAGGTCACGTACCTTCCCCTTTTCAACATATCGTTTTATTCAAGAGTACCACAAATCCCATTACAAGTGTTTCTAACTTTTGTACCAACATTTCCTTTTTTCTCAAAAATTATGTTTTTTTTTTCAAAAACCTATATATAACATAAAAGATGTATTTTTAAAAGGTCTACAACTTTTATTAAGCTTTTTTATGAAATGTAATAATTAATTAAATAACCAAAAGAAACTAAATATTATAGTCTTTCGGGGTCTTAACTTAAAAAATCGAATTTTCGGGTATTTTTACTATCATTTTCGTAATCAGCGAATTAAAATATGTCGGTGAACACATTTTTGAATAAATCTGAGGTAATTACACGAGAGTCGCTTTTAAATCCCCCCAGGATTAGCTAGTTCTTCCTAGAATTACTGGACGTCGCAGTTTTTCAGGGGACTGTGACTGTTTACGTTTCGATTTCCCCGACTTAGTTCCAAGGCTATTTGCAGGCTGGAACTAAACCGAGAGTTAGGTGTATCTACTTTTCGTAACTTCATTTAACTATTTGGTATTGTCGACGGAAAGACTTGAATAAAGTTTCTGTGCATGAGGATCAATGCAGGTACTGTAAAGTAAATATAAACAATTAGTTTTGCATAGAAGCTGATTCTTATGAAATATTAACGATTAATATTGTTTTAAATATTTTCATAAATAAATAGTAAAGCTTTGTATTTTTTTCTTAGTTATCGTTCGTATTTTGTATAATGAAACCAGTTTAAAACCTATTTTAAATTAGGTTTTGATCACATATATTTATAAATACTAAATATTTATGAACGTTAATCATAAAAATTATAAACAGGTGGAAGAAGTAGCTACTTTTATACAGGATAAATTGTATTTTTTCTACTTACAAAATATTTCACACAACTAAATAAACCTTTAAGAATTTTCTGCATTGAACATGTTTCAAATTAATAAATAATCACACCTATTTTAAAAAATTAAATATTTTGTATTGTTATTAATAAAAGTTGCAAAACAAAATTTGCAAAATTAACCACTATTATAAAGGAAAAAATATGCCCGCTGCATGGGTACATTCCCCTTGCGCACTGCGCGCGCGGCGCCTCGCGCCAAGTTTGAGCACGCCTAGGGCGCGCGGGTACACTCTCACGCTTCACGTTCGTTTTCGTACGTCAATACTATAACTTAAGTCGAAAACTGTGATTTAAACTTCTGAGGAATTATAACCATAACTTGTAACTGAAAATTTTTTCGATTTGTTTGTAAAGAAGGTTTTTAAAGCACCTACCGCTTTGACGATTACATTCGCATTACGAAACTCGCGCTTCGCGCTCGATAGTTTGTATCCAATGGGAAAGCTTTAAGAAGATAATTTATAAATCTTTTTAAAATCTACTAAAAACGACGCTTTAAACTTATGGATCTCTCAAAATACCAAAATTGAATATTTTTTAAAATAATCCAACTTTTGGAACTTTTGTCTAACTAATAAATTTCATGATAATAGTTTCGAAAAAGATATATTTTATATCTAGTAAAAATTTAGTTTGATACATCTTAACCTACTAAAACATTTTTTGTTTCCTTTTTTTTAAATTTTCAAAATGTTGAAGCACATAACTTTTGAAGTTTTATCGAATTTAAAAATGTCATTAGAATAATTTGCAAGTCTTTTTGGCGCGTACCAGAAAATGGAACAAAACTTTCTAAAAATCATAAAGGTATAAAATAATAAAAAGTTTCATTTAATCACATTTACGTGACTGAAAAAATAATTTTTAAAGAACTTCTTTCGACTAAAAATTTTGTCATTAAATAAAAAATTGGTGAAAAAACTTTTTCGATTACATTGGTATTGTTTTCTCATTAATTATACTTCATTACAACAAAATAATGTTTTAAGATTGCGGCAAGATTTATCAATAGTTTTTAATAAAATTAAACAAAATTAACATTTAAAGCTAAGTAATTTTCATTTTTCATCAGTTCATAACTAAGATATTAATCAAAAACTAATGCTTCCAATTGAAAACGGCGTACCTACAAGACATTGTGTACTTTTCACAGATTTAATAAAACTCACTGACGAAGGCCACCATTGTGTACCGAAACGTTTGAAACAACTTAATTAGTTTCAATTCATCTGACCCTAAAGCCAACAACTTACATCAACAATTTCAACCAAATTTATTTTTGAGGGTCAATGTAATCTCCCCAGCGATTATTTTCAACATTTTCAAAATTCTAATTTTCATCGAAATTGAAACTTTAAATGGGATAATTTGAAAGTCTTCTACCCATCTATAAGAAGCTTTGACAAAAAAATTTAATTTGAAAATTTTTATTTTTATTTTGAAAATGATTAATGTTTAAAAAATTTTGATTGGAAATATCTCCTTAAAGAATTGAACCTTCAATTTAGGAATCTTAAGAAGTGTATCAAAGGCTGATTTGATTGGACAAATCCCTTGAAAGTTAGCGTGGCTACAACATTCAGGTAACCATGCATACAGACATACAGAAATACAGTCAGACACCGATAAAATTTTATGATTTTAGGATTCTGTAAGTGCCGAAACGTAAAGATCCGTTAAAAACCAGAGAAAACTCTCATGAATAAGAATATAAACATTATTTTTTCCACTACATAATGTTTCAGACAATAGAATAGGATAATGATTGTGTAGACAAGACCGCTGCCAGGGGAAAAAAAAGTATTTCAGAAGTGGATTTTAGACTACCCACACCGAGAGTCTAAACAATGAACCGATTTTTCGTTAAAATTATAAGAATTTTTTATATCAAATATAAAATGTGACAAATCGCTTATAGAAAAAAAATTTGTTTATGAAAATACTAAAAATTGAAGCTTCTTCTTATGTATTTGATGCTACTGTGTGACCCTTGGTATTGGTCACTTTGGCAGTTGACGTCAAAGACATTAAAAAGGGATAGGGGTTACCCAAATGATTTTTATACCATTCACAGGTATTGCTTTCTACACCCACGAAAAATTCAAAAGGGGTACGGGTTAGACCAACATTATTTGTGTGGCCAATCACTAGGGTGCCTTTTTTCACGCACGAGAAGTTAGAAGGGGATAGGGGTTTGAACAACATTACCTCTTAGAAGTGTCACAAGATTTCCTTTCCGCCCCACTAAACATCGAAAAGGGGTCGGTGTTTGTCCAGCAATATTACAGATACTAAACACAGGGGTGCCTTCCCACGCCCATGAAACGTCGGAAACAGATACACAGAAAAATAAAAAATACTTATTTTAAATAAAGAATTGAGATTTTTTTAAGGTGTAACAAAGAGAAGCATCTGAAATCTGTAATTAAGAATCTGTTTTAGGCATTAGCGTGACCCGTGCGCCCTAAACTCAAATCACATAAATTAAAAAGATAATAATCCTTATAAAATCCTTTTGGATTTTCTATAAATGTAGCGTTATTTCTCAAGTGACCCACTCAAAAAGTCAAAGTTGTCTGATCTAAGTTAAACTTAGGCAAAGTGTTTTGATATTCGATAGTACTTTATTTGGATACTCAACCGTAGTACAACGTGGTACATCTTCATTGTAGTTCTTTTACGAAAGATAATAGTACTATATCCTCGTGTAAATCAGCTTTCGTTACATGAAATTTGTTGATAAAAAACAAATGTTTCAATCAGACGCATGGTTAAAAAATTAACGTATCTGTATTTTCGGAAGTCACTTGTTCTACATTTGTTTCTCGTCAGATTATCTGGCTCGTGATGGACTGCGATGGATTCTTGAAAGCCGGGATATCTTTGAGTTGGCTTGGTTCAGCCTGCTCATCTCGAAAAGTAGAGCTTGATTTTACGCCCTTTTTTCTTCCTCCTTTGCCCTGATACGTATTATTATCAGCTAGTGCCAAGAATTCAATCACGTAAATTATCTTGCCGTTCACATCTTGTAAGACAATATCATGCTCCGTCGAACTGATTCGTTGAATGGTGTAAAATAAGAAATTCCAGTATATCCTACACTTATTATTTTCTACAAAGGACTCCAGTTTCTCCTAGGTGTACCGCAAGAAGGGCATCAGATCAACACGATAAGGATGCCGAAGATACAGGTTCATTCATTATGATCTCACGGTAAACTAAGGTGTCTATAACGCTGGCTTGACAGGAAAAAGGAAACAATCCTCAAAAACAATTCTCAATCCAGTAGATTTGAGAATCATGTTTGACAGACCCATCGATAGCTCTTCTCTACGTATAATAACATAGTATTTACCATGAAGGGGCTTGTCAGCATGTTCCTTTAGCAGAAGCGAATATTATGCTTCCTGTACACGACTTTTGAGCACTAAAGGTGTTAGTGATGCTAGACCATGTGTATTGTCGCTTGAATCAAATGGAAGACCAAGCTCATCTGCTGTCCTATCTGCGGCATGGTATAAAAATGCCGCAACATTGACGAATTCATGTTGATGTACCAGTCACATTAGAGAATCTGTACTTTTTAGAACTGGGCAGGCTGTAGCTAGAACTGTTCTTCGACAAAGACACTAAGCTTTGTAAACCCCTACCCCCTTTATTTCGAGGGAGGTATATACGAGGTACAGAAGATCTAGGATTCATCATCATAGATGTCATCCTAGACATCATCTTCCATGTGCTTCGGTTAAGTTTCTTCAACTCATAGACGTTCTATTTCGGTGCATCAAACGTGTAAAGCAGTACCAGAACGGCAAGCATATTGGTCGCCTGGATTTTATTCTTCTCAGATAATGCGATAATTCTATGAATTTGGCGATATCTTTTTTCAATTGCCGTTTTTAAAATACGCACATTTTGGGTTTTCGCTTGCGGTATTCCAAGATATGCATATTTATCTACATTGTGATGAAGTATTTTCTTGTCGTCCTTCGTATAGATAGACGCAATCACACTTGTCAAGTCCAATGCTCACACCGATTTCTTCTGAGTGCCTATTTAACGCCGTCATAAGGATTTTTAGCTCCTCTTTTGAAGAGGGAAAAAGTTCAAGGTCGTCAATATATAAAAGATGATTGACCTTAAATTCTCTTCTGTTCGGCCGGCCATATAGGAGTCCAGAGCTTTTTCCTCGGAGCACAATAGATAGAGGCAATAGGGAGAGGCAGAAAAGTATCGGACTTTAAGAGTCTCCTCGGAAGACCCCCCTCATGTATGTGACATAGCAGGTAGTGACTTGTCTTCTGTCAGATGTCATGTCAAATCTTGTCCGCCACAAGAGCATGAACTTTTTCATACATCGTAATATTTTTTAATTCAACCAAAGGCACTCATGGAGCTTAATAAATAGCTCATGGTTTGTGTTGTCGAATACCTTTCGGTAATCTATCCAAGTCATAAACAGATTGCGTAGATACCTAACAGAATCCTGGATAATACACCTGTCTATTCACAGGTTCTCTCTGCCATCAATTAAATCTTGAATAGCTTCTACAGTGAAGAACTTCCACTAGTGTCTGTAAGACCTTGTTGTTGGTGGAAAGGTTTAAGAGTGTGAGACATGGAAGTTAAGCGGACCTCGGTCTGCATGTATATGGATATGGTTAAAGGGACCCGTATAAATAGGCTCTCCTAGCTGAGATAAAAAGAATCCAAATGAACTGGCACTCCTGTTATGCATAATTGTAGTGTGATAGAACGATGAAAGAGCCTAGCTATCACAGGTCCTCTGGATTCATAGGTCAAATTCCCTCTAGGACCGATTTCCAGTTTTTGGAACCAGGCCAGGAGTTACTATTGGCTGATCGGGCCCGTAGCACTTTGGCACTTTAGGATTACGAAGTTCTCTTAAAGGGCCCTCGGGGCAATTTAAAGACCTTCCCGAGTAACTAGACTTACCCCTGCATGCTAAGTTCTGCAGGGGTAGACCTTCTATTTCCAAATTACTCGTGGCATCAGAATGGATCATGTAAAAATAAAACCGAAAGGAGGAAAAAGCGAGGTAGCAGAGGGGAGTGGAAGAGGGGGTGTGGTATAACAAGTCTAACATAACTCTTTTCACCCAATCTTTCTCTCCGACAAGCCAAACTACGACGGCGGCTGTGCCCCTAGCTTGCCTACGAACAGGGAGTCATCGGGGGCAACATTGACATCCTTTTAAAGTACTGACCCCCTGATGATGGTGGTGATAGACACGAGCGACCCAGGCTCGCTGCTCACTACGAAGTAGTTTCAGCTCTTCAGGGCAGGCCACCTGAAGGGCGTTTAAAAGAGTATATGCAGATCAATGACCAAACATCAAGACCACCTTCTGTAGGGGTGGGGTCCTCCTATTTGTTGCAGTCGGCCCATCGGCTAAAGTTTGGCTACACAAGGCTGTGATCGAGACAAGGCCTTGGAAAGGTGCAGTCGTTAAGGTGGGTAGAGTGTAGTAGCTCCAAAAGATGATCAGGGCTACGGCGTGATTCCCAAGTAAACTGGAAGACCAGTCCATAGTCCTCCGGCGGTTGGAGGGATTCAACCACTCACTCAAGGCAACGTCCTTGCGAATCATCAAGTAGACATAAATGACTCCTTCCGGTGTGCGAGACACATAGATATCTCGCTTATTCATGATCCCTGGTTAGTTCGAAATACCATTAAGAGTTAGGCGTGAGGCTACTTTTTGTTACAGGGAGCCCAAGGTTGCCAATCCTAGTACTTGCATACTAGTGAAGTATGTCAACGTCGTCCCGCTGCTCGAGCTATGTTCTAGAGACCTGATGGTGATAGTCACGGATCTTAAAGGAGTAAGAACGATAGTCATTGGATCGGCTTACTCTCCATGCGAAAGCGATACCAATCCAATAGTGGAGGTACGTTAACTGGTGGAATACTACAAGGTACGGGGTCTCCGTCTTCTGCTGGGGTTCGATGCTAATTCCCACCATAATTTGTCGGGCAGCACGGACGTCAACTCAGAAGGGAACGATCTAGTACAAAACCTTATCACCGCTGATTTAGGTATTCTCAATACGGGCAATACCTAGATGTTTCATCACTCGGATATCACTCTCTGTACCAGTAGTTTTAGATACAACATCAAGAAGTGGAGAGTCTCAGATGAACCCACCCCCTCAGATCACTCACAGATAGAGTTCAAGTTGGAATCCATTGTAGTAGCCGATTCTAAATGGGCCAGAGATCCACGAAGAACAGACTGGCCAGAACAGACTGGAACAGATTGGCGAACAAATGGGTCCGAAACAGCCACTAGCCAACGAGATTTTTATGCCCTCCAGGGTTAGGTGGGTTCTGAGGTCTTTCAGTGCTTACAAGAATCCTGATCTGGATGGCATATACTCAGTCCTCTTACAGAGGGCTGAATAGCACACCACAAGTCCGCTCCCCAAGGCCGAGGTATCCCACCCAAGGATTTCTGTACCATTAGCCGTTTTCGTCCCATATTTCCCACTAAAAACAGTGAAAAGACTTGTAGATAGATATATCCACGATAAGGTGTTATCAAGTAAGCCACTTCACAAGGAGAAACACGCCTATAGGTCTGGTCACTCGACCTAGACGAGCCTAAGAGTAGCAGTAAAACCTAATTGAAGGACAAATAAAGCAGAAAGGCTTCGCGATTGGAAACTTTATGGACATCGATGGAGCCTTTTATTACACCTCTGGAAATCCAGGCGGCCATGTTACAGATGGTGTGCCTGTTGCAGTCGTGGTATAGACCTGTCAGATGACGTCCAACAGAAAGTAACTACGACTAAGGATAATACACATTATGAGAAACTATTGACTCGGGATCTCCACAGGAAGGCGTTTTATCGCCACTGTTGTGGTGCATAACTTTAGATGAACTGCTTCATATGTTCACGAGTTAGGGCCTCCATGTTATAGGCTATGCGGACGATATACTGGTTATCATGCGCGACCAGAATCTGGATGCGCTCTTCGGACTGATGCGGAAAGCACTGGAGATAGTAGAGTTTGTATTTACCAGAAGGTATAAGTAAGCAACCACGAGCACATTGAAACTGAGAGGACAACTGAAAATCCAAGAACGAGCTACATATCTTGGAGTCATTCTGGATAAGAAGCTATCATGGATCAAGTACCTGGAAAACAAGTGCAAAAAGCTAGTAGCGACTCTATCGCTCTATAGGAGAGCAGCAGGGATAGAGTATCTTGACAGCAGTGCGGATTCCAATCAGCATCGCGAAGAGGCTGATCCTGACCATGCTCAGGCACAAAATGTCCTTTCGCTGCTACTTTTTCGACAAAAAGAATCGATTTTGCCTATTTAGGAAAGTGTAATAGGCTAAAGGTGAGGCACACCTGCCCAGTGTTGAAGAAAACTGGTTTAAAGATGGCTGCAAGTACAAGGAAAACTCAGGAGTCAGTGTATATCGTAGGGGTAATGAATGGAATGGGTTTCACAATCGCGATAAGGTCATACGCCACAATTTTACAATCTGAGATTATGGCCACGCTTAAGAGTGCACACAAGGCAAAGGAGTATGACAATAAAAGAAACATCCGTATATGCTCAGACAGCAGGGCTGCTATAATGGCCCTGAATGAAACAACGACCATTTCGCTATTAGTCTGGAAGTTCTTTGAGGCACTGAGCGAGCTAGCGATAGAACACCGAGTTACTCTACTTTAGGCCGAAGACACAGTGGCATCAAGGGCAATGAGATAACGGACAGGCTAGCAAAACTAGCAGCAAGTTAATTTATTCAGGTTAGTCACTGAATAAATTAACAGTTGGCTGACCAACGAGATCAGAATGAATAGGGATTGGTCTCTGGTTGCAGACACGCCAAAACACTCTTGGGCTCAACGCTAAACTCTAATCCAGCGAAGGAAATACTTATCCTCGGGAGGGACGAATTTAAAGTCCTAAGAGAGAATTTTAGAGGTCATGGAAAGCTCAGGTATTACAGACATAAGATGTGGCCTGCGGAAAGTGCTTTTTTTCATCTGTGCGGAAGATATAATGAGAAAACTACTCATATCCTTGTCATTTCCTCGCGATTACGAGGAAACTTCTAACACTAACAGGCAGTTCAAGAAGCTTCATTTGAAAACCTTCTCAATTTCCCCATACTTGAAAAGTTAAAATAAAAAATTATACCATTCGATCATTTGCAAGCCTACGCAGACTTAGAAGTAGAAATGAATTCTATTGACGATACATTGAAACTGAGAGTAAACATTTTTAATATTGAATTCAATATTTTTCTTTTTAAGTACCTATGGAAAGGTGGCCGCATTCAAAGACCTTTGATCCAGACCAAAACTTGAAGACCAAAGGCCATTAATTTGCAATTTCGTATATATTGCTCATTAAAAAATTCATTCAACTTTACTCTTTGCACCATTTTTACCTTTTAATTAGAAGCTTCTATAGATTAAATAAGAAATGATTTAAAATTAAAGGGACTAATTTTTCACTATATAAAATAGCGCAATTAAAATTTTTTCGATTTGAGATAGTTTTTATTGTTAATTATTAATTTAATCGAGTTAATGTAATGAATTAAGGTAGCGGGTTCCAAAATCAAATTTGTAATTTTTTTAGTATTCAACATCAAGTGTCAGTTTGAAACACGATGGCCTTAAGTAGTTTCAATGAGAAGTATTAGAATTATTCCTCTTAATAACACTTATAAAGTAATTTCAAATGACACCATTACATCAAGAATTTTTTAAATTTCAACGAATGGGAAAAAGAAACGGATATAAAAAAGAAATAAGTAAAAAAGTAACTACGATTTTTAACGCTGTGGACGTAATGGAAATCTTGAAAATGTCGGATCCAAACGACGCGCTAAGTGCAGCTCTTCTGTTGTTTGTCATGCTTGACTGAGCAGAAACACTTTTCTCGACCCCACGGCTCCCCTTATCCGAAATCGCCAAGCTGCATCAATTCTAATAACACACAAATTCTGTTTACGGAAATTCAATTTCCAGTGTAATCTGGATTTTTGAAACGAAATAAATGACAGTTGCCCATAGCGACTGGCATTTCTCCGGTCATGGTGTAATAACACCGAGTCTAAGGTAGTCAGAGCAGTAGTCATAGTGGCTACGGAGCAGTTCCTTTAGCATACTTATCGGTTATCTGACTCCCTGAATACTCAGTTCAGAGCTCCTGGCATTTTTTTATTCTTATCAAAAACGTGCGGCTACAGTTGCACATGTATGTGAGGCAGCATCGACTAAATGCAGCTTGTTGAAAATAATTGTATTATGAAAGGATTGTTTCATTAAAATAATTAATACATATGAAAATGCGATCTGCAATAATGTAGGACGCGAAAGGAAAGAAGAAACACATCAATTTTACGTTTTGTTTA
Organism: Belonocnema kinseyi; assembly: GCF_010883055.1. Lineage (NCBI taxonomy): Eukaryota > Metazoa > Arthropoda > Insecta > Hymenoptera > Cynipidae > Belonocnema > Belonocnema kinseyi. Next base: position 34,549,056 of record NC_046659.1, read on the forward strand.
CTTCATATATAGCAATATACAGCACACACACACACACACACATATTCGCGAAACGCTGTCTCACATGTATGCGAAACAGTGTATTGGTCACGCGACAAATCAGTATAGTTGTCTAACCGATAACGCATGGTCCAGGTTATATAGACGCGTACTTCGCTGAACTATACTTCTGTATAGTTCGAGCGGCAATACTGATTTTTCCGTGTATGTTTAGATTCAAATGTTAAAGATTTTTATAAATTGTGCTGAGAATTTTTCCTTTCTGAATTAATTTACCGTAATCTTTGTCCTATTATTTGCGTTGTTTTTACAAGGATTTTCCTATGCGTGAAAACGTCACTAGTTTGTCATTGCAAATAAAGCACAAAATCCGACAGTGATCTCGGGTATGACCCAGGTGCCGCAAAGCTTGTCACGTCTCCGCTAACTTTTTGCAAATCCCAGCCTTGCTGCGTCGCTATCCCTGTTGATGGAGTAAGCCATATTTGCCGACGTATCTTATAAGATACAACAAAATTTAAAACTGAACAATGATTTATTTTCCAAACTTACTTTAAATTTAGTCTTTCAAGAAAATGTATATTTTCTTGCCGTATCGCGATTGTGCTAATTACTTCTAATATTCGTTAATTTCATATGAGACGTTTCAGCCTGACAAGAGAGGCTATTTACTGAGAAATCATGTGAATTCTGTTTCAGGAATCCCATGGAAATTCTTTTAAAAATCTTGCACAGAGCAGTCACCCGGAAATCTTGGCGGTCAATGGAAGTCTATACTATATGCTGTTCTTAAAGATAAAGCCCTTCAGAATGACCTATCTTGGTTTTCTTCGCGCAGCCTGTAGTTCAATTTTTTGAGGAAGGCGGGTTTTCTTGATATGTATCAGCCAATCTGATATGAAGCCCTTCAACTTCATGAGAAGCTTTTTTCTAGATTTACTTTTTTCGACAGGCAGGTGAAAGTAAAGAGATTTATCATTTTGAATTTCGCAATTAGCGATTTCAAAATAACATATTCAGCATCTACGAATTATTCCTAGTCAGGTTGAAATTTTGATGAAGTTTAATTTAAGAAACTTTAGCTTAATATTCAAGTTGATATTGATTAGTTCACCAATGTTCAACCTTTATAGACAAATTACATATCCTCGAAGTCGGAATAATTAGCACATTTCGAATGTATGAGTACGTAAAAAAGTGGCAAGGACACTGCTCCGCCAAGAAACAGCGAGCCCCGTGCGAGTCTGTAGGACCTTCCCTCGGGGAACTTCATTTTCGTTCGTACATGAAACTACATTCACACAATTCTGATTGAGTCTGTTACCACTCATTTTAATCAGTGACGCGTAAAAGCTTGACATTTTCCATCAAAGCAGTTTAAAAGTTGTTCTCTTTTTTCTTGTCCTTTCAAAACATATTTTAATAAATAATATTTTTATAATTTCTAAGTTAATCGAATTAAATTTAGAGAAGTCCGAAGCAAACTCATCGAAGGAATCAATTCCCAATCTCGGAATTTTTATTTTTTATTTATTGAAAATAATACTCAGCAACTGAGACCAATTACAGAATAAATATAGCTTAATTGTAATAACAAAATTCCTTAATTTACGAATCTGAAGTTTTCAATACCATAGGCTGATGTTGTATGAGATATTGTAACATTTTTTGCTTCTGTTTTTGAGCTCTAAGCGCGAGACAGTGAGTTAGAATTATTCGACGTAGAAAGGGAAAAATCATTAATAATGGTGCACATCTGAAAAATCGGTCAATTTTTAATCAAGTTATTTCTTGTTGATTGGATGTAAAATATCTCTTTTTCTCTAGAATTAAATTCCGATTTTTGTAATAAAGTGTGGAATCTTTTCTAAGAGATATTGACAATCCACGAAGTTCCTCATAATATTAAAGATGAATTAGGAACATGGAACTGCAGTCTCGCAATTATTGATGACATCCTAAATATAAGTCTTATACACGGTGGACAGTAAGCGGCTTTAAGTCATATGAAAATGACGATAAAAAGGGAAGGCGGGAACGTGTCTTTACTTCAAAATAGATAAAAAAAATCTGTTTGAATTGGAATCCTTGCCGCTTCTGTTTGCAAGATATTCAAATTTTTCGTTTCTTGTATAGGAAGAATTTGTGAAACATACAATAGCTAAGTAGTATACTATAGTAGTATACGATACTATAGTAGGCCGCGAAAAAGCTTTGCTGTAGCCAAAAAAGCTGAGTATAGTCCATAAAAGCTATCAAGGTCATGTCTTTGAAGGCAATCACTGTCGGAGACTTTTAAGAGAAGCTGATAAATTACGGAATCCCGAAATTTATGAAACTGTTGGGCCATACCGATTGCAACCTCACATTGCTTTATTTAGAGCAATGGACACAATTGTAGAATCATGCTTCTCTACAAAGCAAGTGGATATCCGTGATTTCGATACAAACATCAGTAAATTCCGCAATGCTCTAAAAAGCACAGATGTTTTCCAAACCGTCAAAATTCATCTTATTCTATATCATTTAAAACAAGCCCTCATTGTCTTGAAGAACGATTGCTTAGAAGTGTGGTCTGAGCAGGCTGGGGAATCGATTTACACAGAATTCCTTCAGTTTTAGGAAATATATGAAATAAATGTGATCGAAGATAAATCTTTCCTAAAATGATTTAAAAAATCGGTAGCTGCTTTTTCATCCCAGCACATGTAAAATTTCATGCAATAATTCATAATTAAATTCATTGATTGTTATTTCTAATAATATGTATTCATTCATATAATTTATTCATACCAAATTTGAGTTTTATCATTAAATATATCACATAATTTCAGATTGAGTACTGATAGATGGAAGTGATTGAACACTAATTAATTACGAATATTTATGTTTCTTTTTCGTATTCTAAAACTTCAAATATTAAAAAATTATTTTAAAAATGTTGAAAAGCCAAAAAAGAAAAACTAAAAGAAACAAAAACCAAAGAAAAACAGACAAAAAGAAAGAGGTGCAACCTAAGTTACTTCCACGCGGTGCACCAAGATAATGTGTAAAATTGGCTAAAAACTTACTTGTAAACATATTCATACATAAACACACACACACACACATATATATATATGCAGCATAAGAAAAGTTTTCAAGTCTCGTGATTCTTAGCTATTGTATGTTTCACAAATGCTTTCTATACAAAAAAAGAAAAATTCGAATATCTTACAAACAGAAGCAGCTAGGATTTAATTTTAAACAGATTTTTCATCTATTATCAAGTATAGACACATTCCCGCTTTTCGATTTTGTCGTCATTTTCATGTGATTTAAAGTTGCTTCCTGCCCACCATGTATAATTGACAAATTAGTTTTTATCTTATTTTAAGAGCGTTTTTCTAGACAAATAAAGGGATTCTGTTATTGCTGAGATTTTATGTTTATTTTTTTTAAGTCTTACCTTAACTTGAGATTCCGACATGCCCAAAGCATATGCGAGTTTAGCTCGTTCAGGACCGGCAAGGTACTTCGTTTGTTCAAAGGTTTTCTCGAGAGCGAAGATCTGTTGTCCACTGAACGTTGGCCTCGTATGTTTTTTCTTGCCACTCTCGTGCTCCCCTGCACCGCCGCCTCCTGCTCCAGTCATTGCCTGCTGACAACCTAATTGCTGTGACACTGAAAAATAATTATTTGTTTACTTACATATAGGATAGATCTTTTTTTCGAAAAACTAGTTTCAGTGAATTCTATCATAAACATTAATTAGGAGTGTGTAAAAACAAAACAAAAGCTACTCACGTCGAATGGGGTTTCAGGGACTCAGGGCGGACTTAATCTAGTCAGATTTATGGGTTGGTCCAACAAACCATAATTAACCCACCAACTCGCACTCAACCTTGAAATTAAGAAAAAGTAGCAGCTGCTTTTTTCGAATAATTCTAATCTTCTAACAGGACTAAAAAGGATTTTGGTCTGTTTTACCGTACATTTACAAAGTGTTTAAGGCTCTTAATTTAAACAAGGGTTCTGTGGATTGAATTCGGATTTGAGGGCTAAATTCGGGATGTAAGATTAATTTAAGGACCCCGAGTCAGCGCGCAAACCAGACCCCCAATCGCATCAATTTTGTACACCCCTAATATTAACACAGTTTTCAATGAGAATTATTTTTCAGTCTGAAAAACTATTTTGAAAATTAAAAATTGATGTAAAAAATATATAAGGCTCATAGAGAATTCGCCTAATTTTAATTAGGGCAGCGATCATAACCTCAGTAGAACAACTGAACTGATGTCTGGGGCAAAAGTCGAGGCCCTTCACTCCTTTTGATTACAACTAGCACAAAAATGGATAAACTTCCGATTAGGGTGTACCTCCCAAACCCATCAAACTACGTAAACCTACGTATTTTGACGCGCTGATTACGAAAATGATAGTGAAAATTGGCGACTAGTCGATTTTCATGGTGAAAACCATGAAAACCCCATAAAAATCATGGTTTTTGGCGTTTACCTCAGTGAAGATTGAAAATTTATAAAAAAGCTTCAAATAAAAGTTGTAGATTTTTTGAAAATACATATTTTATGTGCAATACATTTTTACTCTACGACTAATAGTTTTTGAGAAAATAGACTTAAATGATATGGAAAATTCTAGAAGGCTGAATAGTGAATATGCGCTCATAGAATGGTTTTCCCAAGATGCGTGAGATAAGGGGCAGGGGTGAGGCCTTACATTATTTCTGTGAATAGTCACAGGGGTACCTTACCGCCCCCACGTCGCGTGGGAAATGGGACAGGGGTGTGACCTTACATTATTTCTGTGACCAGTCACAGGGGTGCCTTCCCGCCCCCACGTCGCGTGGGAAAAGCGGCAGGGGTGTCACCTTACATTATTTCTATAACCTGTCACAGGGGTACCTTCCCGCCCCCACGGGACTTGGAAAAGGGGGAGGTATGTGACATACATTATTTCTATAACCTGTCACAAAGGTGCCCTCACGGGACTTGGAAAAGGGTGAGGTATGTGACCTACATTATTTCTATAACCTGTCACAGGGGTGCCTTCCCGCCCCCACAAGACTTGGGAAAAGGGGGAGGTATGTAACATACATTATTACTATAACCTGTCACAGGGGTGCCTTCCCGCCCCCACGAGACTTGGGAAAAAGGGGAGGTATGTGACATACATTATTTCTATAACATGTCACAGGGCTGCCTTCCCGCCTCCACGAGACATGGAAAAAGGGGGAGGTATGTG
>NC_046659.1:34554402-34556586 GCF_010883055.1 Belonocnema kinseyi
ATTATGTTCGATTTTGCAGAAAACTATGCCTACGTGTTTCAAAATGCGATCCAATCTTCTCATTGGAATAATGATCAGGCGTCCATTTTTACAGTAGTTATCAACATCTTATTAACTTTAAAAAAAACATTGATTGTTAACTGGTTGGTGCTGCCCCCCCTTACCCTATAAACTTCTACTGAGGGGTAAAGATTTCCGACAGTGGTGGGAGGCTGTATAAAGAATATCTTAAATATTACTCAAATAAATAATTGACTTTTTACAATTTTTTGAAAAACTTTCAATGTGTTTAAAACATTAGGAAACAGCGTTTATTCATTATTTAATTTTTATCATTATAATATTGTAAAATATAGACATCAAAATAAGAAAAATGTTTAAATGACTCGAAGGTGATCTAAAAATCTAAAAATACTTAAAATTAATATTATAGGTTAAAAAATTATATATGGATTCGAGCAAATGTCTGGCCTAATAATAAGTCACACAAATTTGTATTGGATTTATAAAAATTGTTTAGGCAAAATTAATTAATCAATCTTTTTCTACGATATATTTGTTGTAATCGAAAAAATTAATCAGGGTACGTTCTTGCATCGCTCATAATTGGCAATTAAAAAAAAATTATTAGTTATTGAACTCTGATCTACTTTTTCTCAAAATTGAATTTTTTGTACCTGTTTTATTTATGCTGGCTAATGAACTTGACCTTTAGTTAAGGACACTAAACGAGTGTACCAAAGGCCAATTTCATAGATTAATTTTTTCAAAGTTTATTGTGTAAACAGACAGGCATATAGACATACATACAGACATTGAGGCCTAGACAAATATGCAGACAGGCAGACATATTCGTAAAAATCTGTTTGTCGGATTCAGGGGGTCTCAAAACGTGGATATTTGAAAAAAGGGAGGGGGTCAAATTTTACACAAATCTAATACCTTCTCTGCTAAGAATGTAAAAAATCAAATTTGGACTCCTACTGCGCCTAATCACCATGCACTTACGTCAACGAGTAGAGTGGCGCTCTTGGCCACAAATGGATCTGAATTACGACGAGAATAGTAGAAAGCAGCACCTGTTGTTTTGATTTTTCTCATTTTCACACCTTTACTGACATACTGAAATTTGAAACTATCCAGAGTCTCGCGATTGTTTTTAATATTGTAATTTTTGACAAGAGACCTTATACGTGACTTGTGATGTATTTCATGATTAACATACCAACAAAAAGCGATAAAAACTTTTTATACAAAACTCCAGGAATATTTTTCATTTGGAAACAGTTTGAATTAGCCTTTCAACTTTTTTGTTATCCACTTTCCAACAAGCTCTACCAACTCCTATGGACGATCGTGCAGAATCATAGAAACTAAAAAAAGCTGTGTCACCGCTTGATGGCGCTGTATGTCGGTGCCTCCCCGCACTTGACGTCTCTCGTCTTGGTTGCGTTAGTTTCCCTTCCTCTGTCGTAAATTTTATCGCTGTCGCACTCAGTCGCACTTTTACAATAACAAACCTTACTTACACAGCAAATGACAGTTTGACAAAACAAAACGCCAGTTGACGTGACGAAAAATTACAGACCAAAATTTTTTTTTTCAGGGTATTCTAATTTTTAATTCTAATTACATGATATTAATTTATCAAATTATTATTTATTACTATTTACTTGATTGATGTAATTCTTTTGAACACAAATTTAAAAAAAGATCTCCCATTCATATTTTTAAAATAAACAAACTTTTTAAATCTTATTTTCGTTGCTTCGTTTAATTTCTTTTAAAATTATACTTCAAAAAGAAACCAATGCGAAAATTAAATAAAAATATATAAAGAATAATTCTTTTGATTTCATGAATATTTTTATTTGATTTTTACATTGTCTTCTTCACTTTGATTTAATTTTTAATTCAATTATCTAGAAGTCATCTGGATATTATCTGGACGCCATCTTTTATCTCATCTTAATGTTCTGTGTCACCGTCTGATGGCGCCATGATTCTTCATATTTTACCATATAGTTGATGGAGCCTGCTTTCCACGGAGCGTATATTTTAACGCTAAAACACGTCTCGCAACGGTGTGCCGACTCCCATGTATTCAGAGGGGGTACTTACAGATTGTGGCAAAATTCAATATCAGCGCCACCTAGGGAACGTAGCAAGAACTATTGGCTACAC
>NC_046659.1:34556596-34558594 GCF_010883055.1 Belonocnema kinseyi
CTCACGCTAATTTGTAAGTTATCTTGACTTCTCTTTCTGAAATAGATACATGAATAATAATAACCAATAAAACAAACCAAAAATTAAACAAAATAAAATCTGTCATCGATCAAATGCAATCAAATGTTTCAGTCTGTTGCAATCGATATATCACAGAACGATTCGCACAGACTTTAACATTAGATTGTTCGTTCTATCATAGAACGATTCCAACAGACTGTAACATTTGATTGTATTTTATCGATGATCGATTTGTTTTGGTTCCATTTTTATTTTGTGTTATCGGTGAAAATCCATTGTGAATCCAAGTTCTTCACGCAAAAAATATAATCCTTGCAGCTACAGTGAATTTGAGCAGACGTGAGCAGACGATAGAACTTCTATCGTCTGCTCAAGTTCATTTCGAATTCTGAACTTACACGAGCGCCATCTAGGGGACGTAGCAATTACTAAAATGCTTTCACCACTTTTCCTATAGAAGTGGGCACACCGTGCGTCTCGCACTAGTATGTGACAGCTGCAACTTTCACACATGATCAAGGATTTCGTAGGTACGGCATATGCTTGCTCTTTAAGTGAAAAGAATGGAAATACCTTGTTTACGTAATACCGTATTAGAACTTTTGCGTAAATTTTTCTTTTTTTGCTTTCTGGCCAACTTTTAGAACGCTTCAGACCACTGCGGGCCCGCCTCAACGTCTTAGATGTGTGAATCAACAATTCACATATCCCTGTGTTCGTTGTGTTAATTGCATCTGTAAAACGTTAAGGTGGCCCTGCTTTCTCGACTCTGGTCTGTTGACCATTATTTGTTTGCTTCTGGAGCTACTATTGTCATCGCAAGGTTACTTTTTTCAAACACTTTTCCGGCTCCGTAGAAGTTTTAGTAGAATTTTTGAGTGGAAATAGAGTCAATTTTTGCGCTCCTCGAAAATACACGCTACGATTTTTGGGCTTCAACTCTTAACGTCAAAAATCAAAACCTCTCTGTACCACGTAAATACAACTTTGTCTGCAAATAAATTTTATTAGAATTTTTGAGTGGAAATACAGTCTCTAATTTTTGGGCTCTTCGAAAATACACGCCAAGATTTTTGGGCTTCAACCCTTAACGTCAAAAATCAATCCACGTAGATACTACTTTGTCAAAAAATCAGTTTTTCTACAAATTTTCAATGGAAATAGAGTCTCTAATTTTTGCGCTCCTCGAAAATACCCGATACGATATTTGGGTTTCAAACCTTAACGTTACAAATCAACCCCTCTCAAACACGTAAAGACAAGTTTGTCAAAAAATGGATTTTGGTAGAATTTTTCAATGGAAATAATGTCTCTGATTTTTGGGCTCCTCAAAAACACCCGATACGATTTTTGGGCATCAACCCTTAACGTCCAAAATCAGACCCTCTCAACCACGTGGTTACAACTTTGTCAACAAATAAATTTTTGTAGAATTTTTTAATGGAAATAAAGTCTCTGATTTTTCGGCTCCTCGAAAATACCAGCTACGATTTTTAGGCTTCAAACCTTAACGTCAAAAATCAATCCACGTAGATACTACTTTGTCAAAAATCAATTTTTCTAAAATTTTTCAATGGAAATAGAGTCTCTAATTTTTGCGCTCCTCGAAAATACCCGATACGATATTTGGGCTTCAACCCTTAACGTCAAAAATCAACCCCTCTCAACCACGTGGTTACAACTTTGTCAAAAAATAAATTTTTGTAGAATTTTCTAATGGAAATAAAGTCTCTGATTTTTTAGCTCCTCGAAAATACCCGCTACGATTGTTGGGCTTCAAACCTTAACGTCAAAAATCAATCCATGTAGATACTACTTTGTCAAAAAATCAATTTTTCTAAAAATTTTCAATGGAAATAGTCTCTAACTTTGCGCTCCTCGAAAATACACGCTACGATATTTGGGCTTCAACCCTTCACGTCAAAAATCAACTCACGTAGATACTACTATGTCAAAAAATCAATTTTTCTAGAATTT
>NC_046659.1:34558694-34559790 GCF_010883055.1 Belonocnema kinseyi
GTAGCGGGTATATTCGTGGAGCCCAAAAATCAGAGACTTTATTTCCATTGAAAAATTCTACAAAAATTCATTTTTTGACTAAGTTGTATCTACGTGTTTGAGTGGGGTTGATTTTGGACGTTAAGGGTTGAAGCCCAAAAATGGAAGCAGGTATTTTTGAGGAGCCCAAACATCAGAGACTTTATTTCCATTGAAAAGTTCTACAAAAATCCATTTTTTGACAAAGTTGTATCTACGTGTTTGAGAGGGGTTGATTTGTGACGTTAAGGGTTGAAGCCAAAATATCGTATCGGGTATTTTTGAGGAGTCCAAAAATCGGAGACTCTATTTCCATTAAAAATTTCTACAAAAATTTATTTGCAGACAAAGTTGTATTTACGTGGTAGAGAGGGGTTGTTTTTTGACGTTAAGGGTTGAAGCCCAAAAATCGTAGCGTGAATTTCCGAGGAGCCCAAAAATCAAAAACTCTATTTCCATTGAAAATTTTTAGAAAAATTGATTTTTTGACAAAGTAGTATCGACGTGGATTGTTTTTTGACGTTAAGGGTTGAAGCCCAAAAATCGTATCGTGTATTTTCGAGGAGCCCCAAAATCAAAGACTCTATTTCCACTCAAAAATTCTACTAAAATTTATTTGCAGACAAAGTTGTATTTACGTGGTAGAGATCGGTTGATTTTCGACGTTAAGGGTTGAAGCCCAAAAATCGTAGCGGGTATTTTTGAGTAGCCCAAACATCAGAGACTTTATTTCCATTAAAAAATTCTACAAAAATTTATGTGCAGACAAAGTTGTATTTACGTGGTAGAGAGGGGTTGCTTTTTGACGTTAAGGGTTGAAGCATAAAAATCGTAGCGGGTATATTCGTGGAGCCCAAAAATCAGAGACTTTATTTCCATTGAAAAATTCTACAAAAATTCATTTTTTGACTAAGTTGTATCTACGTGTTTGAGAGGGGTTGATTTTGGACGTTAAGGGTTGAAGCCCAAAAATCGTAGCAGGTATTTTTGAGGAGCCCAAACATCAGAGACTTTATTTCCATTGAAAAGTTCTACAAAAATCCATTTTTTGACAAAGTTGTATCTACGTGTTTGAGAG
>NC_046659.1:34559890-34568796 GCF_010883055.1 Belonocnema kinseyi
TTTGTAGAATTTTTTAATGGAAATAAAGTCTCTGATGTTTGGGCTACTCAAAAATACCCGCTACGATTTTTGGGCTTCAACCCTTAACGTCGAAAATCAACCCCTCTCTACCACGTAAATACAACTTTGTCTGCAAATAAATTTTAGTAGAATTTTTGAGTGGAAATAGAGTCTCTAATTTTTGGGCTCTTCGAAAATACACGCTAAGATTTTTGGGCTTCAACCCTTAACGTCAAAAAACAACTCACGTAGATACTACTTTGTCAAAAAATCAATTTTTCTTGAATTTTTTCAATGGAAATAGAGTCTCTAATTTTTGCGCTCCTCGGAAATACCCGATACGATATTTGGGCTTCAACTCTTAACGTCACAAATCAACCCCTCTCAAACTCGTAGATACAACTTTGTCAAAAAATGGATTTTGGTAGAATTTTTCAATGGAAATAAAGTCTCTGATTTTTGGGCTCCTCAAAAACACCCGATACGATTTTTGGGCTTCAACCCTTAATGTCAAAAAGCAACCCCTCTCTAACACATAAATACAACTTTGTCTGCAAATAATTTTTTGTAGAATTTTTGAGTGGAAATAGAGTCTCTGATTTTTGGGCTCCTCGAAAATACACGATACGATTTTTGGGCTTCAAACCTTAACGTCAAAAATCATTCCACGTCGTTACTACTTTGTCAAAAAATCAATTTTTCTAGAATTTTTCAATGGAAATAGAGTCTCTGATTTTTGGGCTCCTCGAAAATTCACGCTACGATTTTTAGGCTTCAACCCTTAACGTCAAAAAACAACCCCTCTACCACGTAAATACAACTTTGTCTGCAAATAAATTTTTGCAGAATTTATAAGTGGAAATAGTGTCTGTGACTTTTGGGCTCCTCGAAAATACACGCTACGATTTTTGGGCTTCAGCCCTTGACGTGAAAAAATCAACCCACGTAAATACAACTTTGACTGCAAATAAATTTTTTTAGAATTTTTTAATGGAAATAGAGTCTCTGATTTTTGGGCTCATCTAAAATCCACGCTACGATTTTTGGGCTTTAACCCTTAACGTCAAAAAATTTAATCTTTGACAACGTTGTATCTACGTGGTAGAGAGTGGTTGATTGTTGACGTTAAGGGTTGAAGCCCAAAAATCTTAGAGGGTATTTTCGAGGAGCCCAAAAATCAGAGACTGTATTTCCATTTGAAAATTGTAGAAAGATTTATTCTTAGAAAAATATTTTATCTAGGTGGCTGAGAGGGGTTCATGTTTGACGTTGACGGGTGGAGCCCAAAAATCGTAGCCGGTATTTCTGAGGAGCTTAAAAATCAGAGACTCTACTTCTATTTAAAAATTGTAGAAAAATCTATTTTTTGAAAAAGTTGTGTCTACGTGGCAGGGAGGGGTTCATTTTTGACGTTAAAGGTTGAAGCCCAAAAATCGTAGCGGGTTTTTTCGAGCAGCCCAAAAATCAGAGACTTTATTTCTATTGAAAAATTCTAGAAAAATTGATTTTTTGACAAAGTAGTATCTACGTGGCAGAGCAGGGTTGATTTTTGACGTTAAGGGTTAAAGCCCAAAAATCGTAGTGGGTATTTTCAAGGAGCCCAAAAATCAGACTCTATTCAAGCTTTAAAATTTAATAAAAGTTATTTTCTGACAATTTCGTATCTGCGTATTATAAAGGGGTTAATTTTTTACTGTAAGGGTTGGAGCCCAAAAATCGAAGTGGGTATTTTCTGGGAGCCCAAAAAAGCCCAGAAATATCCCGTTAATGAATTACTGAAAATTTAGAATTTTTTGAAGGGGTTTGATTTTGGTAGTTAAGGGTTAGTATGGGAAAAATTTTTTTGCGGATTCTAAGAGCCCAAAAAAAGCCCAAAATTCTGGTGTAATTAAATTTTTATTATTTAGTGATTTAAAGAAGTTGAGGTGCTGGGTTAATGTGAGCTGGCACCTCCACAAGATAATTGATTTTTTGATAAAAGTAAAGGAGCCCAAAAATTTTTATTGCAGCCCAAAAAAAGCCCAAAATTTTGAGCTATGATAAATTCAAAAATTCGATTGTGGAGGTGCTAGCTTAATGTACCTTGGGCCGAGACGGGTCGAAAGTCGAGGCAGATCTGCAATACGGTACCTTAATTGTCTTGAATTTAAATTAGCAAAAATTTGCGCTTAAGTTTTGAATACATTTTTATTCTCTTCGGAAAATACATAGGGATAAAGTTGCGACTAGTACATACCTTCGAATAATTAAAAACGGCGTATATCCATGTATTTTGGCTCGTTGACTATGAAAATGATAGTGAAAATACGCGCGAAATTGATTTACATAGTGAAAAACATGAAAACCTCATGAAAATAATGGATTTTTATGTTTATCTTGGTAAATAATAAAAAAATAGGAAAAAGCGTCAAACAAAAGTTGTAGTTTAGAAAAAATGTATTTAAGGTAAAGTACATTTTTAATCTGCGTGTAATAGTTTCGAGACAAACGACGAAAATCATAAAAAATCACAGAAATACAGCACAATACATAGCGGTGTCAGGCGCGTCAACATTATTTCTGTAACCAATCATAGGGCTGGCTTCCGCCTCCCCCCGCGACACGTTAAAAAGGGGTAGGGGCCCGAGTAAAAATGCTTTGACTTGAGTTCGACTTGGATATGTCTTGAGTTCGTCTCCAAGACTTTGATGTCTGGCTGCGTCTCAAAACTGATTCGAGACATAGGCCTTCGTCTTACTTTCATGGCTACGACAGTTAAGACAGTGTTTACTTGTCTCAAGTCGAGCCTTGTCTTAGCTAAGTCGACGTTTACTTGTCTCAAGATAAACGTTGTCTTTGATGAGATGGTCGAACCTTTTTTTGCTCATAAATGAGATTAAAATTGATAAATGAAAAATTTGTAATCAATAAATTATTCAGTTTTAATTTAAAAATTCAGAAGCTGTGGGTTTGAACGAGTATAACCCTTAAAAATTTTCTTCAAAAATATAAAAATTGTAACTTTCTAGAAGGATCTCCTAACCCGTTAGAAATACGTAAAAACAAACAAAATTTTCAATATCATCGTCAAACAAGTATAATATAAATGAAAATCTGTAAATAATTTGATCGAATATATATATATATATATATATATGCAAACTACAAACATCATTTTTAAAAACCAGAAATTTGCAATGTGCTTAAAAAATTATCTTCGTATGTTCTATAATTTCGCATATGACACCGTAGTAGTCTTTTGTTATTAATACACTTAACTACACACAGAAATAACTTTTTTTTTCTTGACATACGTTCAAAGCCGACTATTTCTCTGAAAGTACGTAGTTGGTTTACTGGACTTTCAAATAATTGTATCTGAAATTCAGACAAACCTTCCTGAAATATTAATTTTAGGCGACCGACATGATCAATGTGTTAAGAACTTCTGCGGCTTTGCGGTCAAAAACTTTATTATAACCCAAATACATAATTGTTTAAAGTTCTTGACTGGCAGCATTCCCTCTTCGAAGACTTGGGCCGGATCAGTGTCGAGAATTTCAAACAGATTTTTAAATCAAAGTTCAATTTTTGAAAAAATTACATCATGTGTGTTTGAAAGTATTAAAACACAGCTGACTTTACTGTTATATCTAAAATCCAAGTATGAATGAAATGTTGCTTTTACAAAAGGAACGTAGCCTCGTTAGTGTATTTGTGAGATGCTTTTTTCTAAGTTTTTTAGTATTACTGAAAAATGAGGTATTATTTTTAATAAAATTGTAATACTTTATTTATTAATCTATTTAATTTTTAAAGTGAAGAGTTAAAATAGTTATAATGAAAAATAAAACAGTTATAAAATTTAAAACAGTGTATATATGAAACGAATGAGAGCCCAGGAAACTTTCAATATACTTTTGGGCACAATGATTATTTGTCTACATTTAATTTTTTATTGTTTTACATATAATTTTATTTCACTCAACATTTATTATTACACACAGAAAAAAAAACAGTTTCGAAGGAACCTTAATTAAAATTGCAGTCATAGTAGTAAATTAAAAAGTCACCCAATCCTTTGCAGCGTAGATGCGTTTGATGCATTGTCCTTAAATAGGTACATATGAGATATACAAATGCGTATAAGAGAAGTATATGTCTAGGGTGGAATGTGGTAAGCAGCTCGTTAGAACCCTCTCCGCCGAATGGCCATTATTGCCTCGTTCCGTATTCCGTTACAAATTGCTTTATTAAATTATAGTCCCACAGCCTACACTTGCGACCCCCCTGGTGCCACTGCTTTCATCCACACCCGCGTATATACATTCACGCATACGCTTCACGTCCGCGGGGTAGATTGCCTCTCCTAAAGTTCTCTCTCTTAAATTGTTCATAAAAAGCTCCCACTAGTATGCTCCTATACCCTACAAATGCAATTTTATCATAGCAAGTATCTACGCTACCAAAGCATAAAGCGCATGGTAATACAGCTCGAGCATGTGCTTTAAAAGTAGTATGGCCGTGCGAGAAAGGCTTACATTTGACCGTACTATGGTTGCCAAGAACCCTTGTCATTTTGGTATAGGTTTCTTACAACCCGAATGCAAGCCTTAAGCTACGCCTACCATCACTTGCTGTCTCCCACGTATGGTAGTTGAGTGCAAAGCGCAAGATAACCATAGCGAAATCGCAAGGGTACTTTGAAAATTCAGCGCAGTTAACAGATAGGCTTTTCTTTCTGAGCATGACTGTTCTCAGGGCATGGAATGTTTATCTTTCCTAGTATAAGACGTACTCGTCCTTAAAATGCATGGATTACAGCTAGGATACCAAGAAAAAACCTGTCACAAACGCATGAGTTTTACCTTTGCTATTTTACTTAGATTTTTCCTCCATCTAGTTAGTAGTGCCTCGAAAGGCCCTTTAGGGCTTTTAGGCGATATCGGCTCACAAAGAAATCATCAAAATTAATCAAGCTGAGAATCATTCAATGTACGATTTTGACACTTGTACATGGAAAAACTTATGGTTTCAACATTAAGTATAATACTATTTATTTTTGCAAGAGTTCGATGTCGGGTTCAGATATAATTAAAAAATAGTATTAATTGTATTGCGGCTGCGTTACCAGAAAATATTTTTTTATCGTAACTTTAAGTATCTTCAAAAATTATTAATGGCCATTGAGAGTTTCAAAGACTAGTATTTTCCATATTGAAATAGTATAGTATATTCGATATAGTATTTATACATTGTCTGTAGCTGAAATCACAATTGGATGAATAGATGCATGCTTCACATTCCTAAATATGGTCTTTACTCCATGCCTTAACTGGCTTTACTTTTTAATCTTGGTTGTATAGGTTGACTGCCAATTTCGGTTAAGTGGACAGCAATGTCGATGATATAGACTCTTCCACCTTTTTTTCCTCGCATCACGATGTCAAATCGATTGGCTCGGATGGAATGATCCGTTTGGATAGTAACATCCTAATATAAGGTGTAATCTTGTTTTACGAAAGAGCCACCAATAATGTTCTCGATGGATTCGTTGGTATCTGCAAATAATCGGCACCGGTGAACCACGTCTTGATGTAACACGTGTCTGCAATGATTTTTGGTGCTGACAACCTTTTCCTGTATCGCATTGACGAATCCTTCCGTTTCTGGATACAGAAGACCCTTTCTCAGCCAAATATTAGATGTTGCACTATCCGCGTCATGTTGATCTAACTTTTTGGGGTGCTCGCCGTGGATAGCTTAACGTCTCCATTGTATTTCTAATTCCTCTATGGGTTCTGCCCTGGCATTCAAGGCCTCCTATAATTAAAAATTCAAGGTCGTGTAGTCAAGATCCACTTTACAGATGGTGCTGTAAATCGCAACATCTCGTTTGCCGTTAAAATAGTCTTGCTACTGTATAAGTTGTGACTTACGCAGTTCTTTGACAGTTACAATGCGCCTACCCTCGATATGTCGTGATAGAATTACCCTTTCAATGGCTGAATTAATGTGGTGCATATGGTGCTTTGTCATTTTTACGCAGATGATTCTATTTAACGTTTCCAGGTCTGTATTAGACAATTCCATAAGCCAAAGGGAGTACGTGAGGACAGGGATGGTATAGGTGCTAGTCGTTAGACGTGTCTTAAGTATCGTATGCTACATACACTTGGATTCAAGAGTACACAGATACTTATATGATTCTCCCGCAGTTATGGCCTCGAGGTCCTTTTGGAACTCGTTCTCTAACTCTGTGGTCCCTAGTTCCCGTCTGTTTAAATGCACTGTTCTGCAATTATCTAGTCCAAATTCAGGTTATCCATTCACAGAATATGTGTCACTTGATGACCTCCCTCATTATCATGTATTCTGATCCTATGAGACATGCTGTTTATTGTTTTGCTCAATGGATTCAATGCTAAACAGAACCATAGTGTGCTGAAGGAATCTCCTTGAAATATACCTGTCGTAAAGCGTATTGATCTAGTTATCCTTGGTTGCCCATGATCAAAATACTTGATTCTTGTACCCCAGAGCCTCATTGCATGGCTTAGAAAGTCAATAATGCGTGAGCAGATTTTGTAAAGTTTTAAGGCTTTAAGCAAATAGTTCTGCGGCATGGAAGGAAACTCTTGTTTGTAGTCAATGCATGTCGTGAGCAAATTCCTTTGATGCTTACGAGCTTTAGTCATGGCAACAGCGTCTATAGTGACTAGATCTTTGCTGCCCGAGAGTATTTACAACATCCTGTTTGTTCTTCTGTGGGGATATCATTCTCGTCGCAATAAGTATATACCTTATTTACATATAATATCTGTAAGACATTTACAACTTATTGAAAGACAGGCTATCTGTCGAAATTCAAATAGGTTTTGAGTGTCTTATTTCTTAGGTAACATATACATAGTGCCCTAGATCATTAAGCCTAGCATCAGGTCTAGGTATTTGATGATCCTCTGAAAACACCTTATCCAACGCATGATGCACACTTGTGAGGTATTTGCACCAGAAGTTGTGCACCATGTCCGCAACTGGAGCTTTCCACTTACTTGTTCTTTTCAAGACCAATGATGATGTTAGCTGCATTTCAGGGCTATTGCATGCCCTTGAGTCTTCCAGTTTCAACTATGTAGTGTCCAGATTGCATCTGTTCATTTTCCCCCAAACTACCGCTCAGTAATTAGTCATGTCTTATAATTGAGGGACTTCGGTGTCTTGCTTAAATCTTCGTCACTGATTTCTTATGAACAATTTTCCTGCAAACACAATTTTTTTATCATTCGTCACATTTTAACCTCTAGTAATGGTTCCGACACTGCTGATAGTCTTTTTACCCTCGCTTGTATTCCTGGATATCTCTCCAACTATCTTTCCATCAGCGATAGATAAACTTCCATGATACTCGAAAATGAACAATTATTTCGGTTAGGTTAACGTTTATTTTAAGACTTGTACTCTTTGTGCTAGTATCTAGTCTGATCAACATTCTTGGCCAATCATCAACTGATTCTACCGTAACAAACTTTTCATCTGCAAGTGTCAATCTACGCACCTTCACTGTCTCAATATCAACGCCTTTTTCGTATAAAGTAGCAATTCTTAGATATTTTTCAATGTATATGTTGAATAACCAGTAGGACATAATGTATCCTTACTTAATATTCCGGCTAATATCAAACCCATCACTCAGTTGTCCATTTGATCTAACAATTGCTTTATTATCTTCATATTTTGCTTTTATTACTTGCAGAAGTCAACCATTGACTCAGTACTCTTTCCGACCTTCCTAAAGTTTATCTCTAAACACCCTGCCAAAGGTAATGTGCAGATCAACAAAATGCATAACAAACATTTTTGTCTACTCTCAAACTCTTTTCTATGAGCTATCTCAACTACATATCAGGTTCGAACATGATCTTCCTGACTTAAACCCACAGTGGACTTTCCAGATTTTTTATTATGTTATTCTCATGACCTTACATCAAGAAAAATAACGACTGTACATTTTCGAAGAGTTTACTTATTTCTAATCATTTAAGAAATTATTTTATTGCTTATTTGTGAATTTAAAATTAAACTAGAATGTTCGAACATGAACGAAAACCAGATAAAGGGTATGAAATTTCGATCAGATAATATACATTCAGTTAAGTTGAGGTTATTTTTAATATTTAGATAGAACTTTCTCATTCTTAGCACGCAACTATTAACTACCTCGCTCAACCACTTAAATAAAACTTCGCTGCTATTCTTAAGCATTTTTGTGGTAATACCATTCACAAAAGCAGATTTGCCATTCTTTAAAACCCTTATTACAAATGTAATTTGACAGTCACTAAATAATATTACGCTGCTTTCAAGGGGATTTTGTGACGTAATCTTCTTTCATCATAGTTGTTATGTTTCATAACATCACCCCCATACAATTTCCTGAAAAACCCATACGTACAGACTTTCACTTTGGCACTTTCTCCCGGCTGAGGCAGTCAATAAAGATGCACATCTATACTGTAGTCAAAACTTGAGGAAGCTTCCACAGCATGATCTGTCTTATTATTACTTACGCATGCTGCTTCACGCCATACAGGTTTCATCATTCTACGAAACATTTCCAGTCGTTCTTCAGCTACAACCGCAGTACCGCATTCTTAAGGTACACGCTTAATGATGATATCCTAAAGCAATATCGATCTGCTCTCTACCTGTTTATTGCCTGATTCCGTGTCCTTTACTTCTCTATGATAATCTAAATATTCTCTTAGCTTATCTCAATCTACCAAACGTACTTCTGACGCCTCTAAACATTCTCTATTATATCTCGCGCCTGCTTGGCTTCTTAATTCTTTTTCTCATTCATCCCTGATCAACTGTAACCACCTATCTCATGGTCGTGAGACGTGATTGGGACTTGAAATTTTACC
>NC_046659.1:34568896-34571979 GCF_010883055.1 Belonocnema kinseyi
TCTCAGCATTAAATACACCGAAATTTCGGATTATTTTCTACAAAATTCAACAATTTTTTGAGACAATTCAAGCATTTGGTTTAAAACACCTCTTTTTTGTCAATAGTTAAAACACTCCATTCAAAGTTGAACTACTTTGCTTAAAATTAGTTTTATTGTTTTAAGATTCAGATATTTTATCTAATTTTTTTTTGCTGTTAAAGTTAGTTTTCTTATCTAAAAATTCAACTATTTCATTTTTGACTACTTTGTTGAAAATTCATTCGCTGTTGGTAGAAAATTATTTTTTTGAACTAAAAATTTGGTTGAACATTGATCGTTTTTAGTTAATAATTCAAATATTTTGACCAAAAATCCACTGCTTTATAGAAACAAAATTTGGGTTAAAAATTCAACGGTGTTGTGGAAAATTCGCTTGTTTGTTTTCATAGTTTAATTATTTTCTAGGAAATTAAGCTATTTGTTTGAAGTTACGATTTTTAGTTACTAATTTATATTTACAGTTTGAAAATTCAACTGTTCGTCTTTCTTGGTAGAAAATTCAACTCTTTTGTTAAAAATTCGTCTTTCTGGTTTAAAAATTTATTTTCTTTGGTAGATATATGATCTTTACTTGGTTAAGTATGGATTTGCTAGATTAAAAATGAATCTGTTTTTTCCGAGTATGTTTTGAATAATCATCATTTTAGGTTCAAATTTGCTGTTTTTGTTTAAAATTAATACACTTCGTTGGTTCGGAACCTACCTTAAACTGTAGATCGTCCCCTCAGAAAATGTGTGTATATGTGTGTGTGTGTCGATTACAGTGTGACTGCAATCGTCGAATAGTTTTATTGTGGAATTTGACATTTTGCTAGATCTCTTTTTACCTTAGTCGCTCATCCATATACGCGATTCAATGTCGATGCTACATACATCCCGTATCATAGAGAACGAGACAAACGCTTATTTTTCGGGTGGAGGTGGAGCGATGTATCGAACATAAGAACTAGGGAGCCTGGAGCAGTCGCTCTTGTCAGCTACTTTGCTCAGTGCCCGGGCATCTTCAACCTATAAACCTCCGAGAATGAAGCGAAAGCACTACTGACGCAACGGAACTTCCACTGCCATATAAACTCATATAAACACAACGTGCACACATCCATTTCCTCAAGAAGGATCTAGCTATGCGACGAGAAGTATAAACATAGGAAGCATTTCCGTCGACAGGTTCCCGTGGTGCTCGTTTTCTATGGCCTCACGGGGTTAGGGTTCTGATCTTCGTGCACTCACCATCTCACTAAACGCAAGAAGCACAAAACATACATCAGATCTGCGTGAAAAAGTATGTAGTGGAGTTGTTGCCGCTGGTGTCACAGTTAAAATATTGCTCAAGTTATTCGTGAAAGTGTGGAAGCCAGGCGGAAATTTGGGAGAAAGGAGGATGGGAAACACGATGAGAAGGAATTGTGCTCCACTGCTGGACAGTGGTGGAGTGAGGGCTTATGATATTGAATATGATTTTCTAGATCCGACCTCGAACAACTGGGATACCACCTCAACCGTCACCCCCTCTTTTTCCCTACATAACGAAGATGCGATCTGAAGGGCTGTTACATCAGTAACGGAAAAATATTTTTTCGAACCCTCATCTAAAACACTTCTTATTTCCCATTGTTCCTGCGGATTCATAGAAGAAACACACCAAATACTTTCAGTCTGAAATTATTAAACTTCGATACAAGACTCAGTAAAAACAGGTGTTAAAATCTGCTGCAGGTTCTAGTAACCAGAATTTACTTTCGCAGTCACGTTTCACAATGTCACATTTGCGGCATCTCACATTAAATCATCTCTCATTTGTGAAAATGTTCCCGTCTACATCGACCTGGCAAGAATGCGGCGAGTCACATGAGGCAATATATCACATTGCGGTACCTCGCATTTTGGAAAATCCTCAAATATACAAGGATGTAGAACAATTCCGACACCCTCTATTACCTACCCCTTTTTACATGCTTCTGCCTTTCCGACCTTTTTTCAGTATACACCATTTCTGTCTTCTCCTTTTCCACTCTGTCTACACTCCCACGAGAAATATGGAATAAGGATTTTCCCTTAATAAGAGATACTGCAAATGTGGCATTTGAAAAATAAACACTAAGAAAAATGTCCTCCTCTGTCAAAAGAATGTTCTTTGATTCTGAAAAAGAACTAAAAGGAAAAACTTGAACAATTAATTTATAAAAATTAAGATTTTAAAACTAAACTATTTTAGAACTAGAGGCAACTGATATTAAAGTATTTTTACATTTTTGTTCAAATATTGTATAAGAAGCCAGAATCTTAATAAGAGCCTTTAATGACAATGAAATACACAAAAAGGCTTACAAATTACACAATGTATATACAATTCTCCTGTTACCCTCCTAAAAAGTTTAGTTTTCGGTCACCTTTATTATTATAATTATATATTCATATAATCATTTTAAAATTTGAAATTTCTTTAACAGACAATGTTTGTATTGTTTGTACATAATGCATTTTTTGTAGACTTTATATAAGAAGATAAGTATATTCTATACAAAATAAAAATTAATATAATGTCTACGCATCCTCTGAAACAATGTGAGCATCTTATCAACTCCGTGGATTTAGGTGTATAATCCAGGATTTTAACAATTAATACCGTATCTGCCTATACTATGATTTTAACAATTAATGTTATCTTCAAATTTTTGTCTCATATTTGAACATTCAATATCAGTGGCGGCTTTACCGAACAGGCAATGTAGGCAGCTGCCCGAGGTGGCAACTTTTTAGAAGGGCAACATTTCTTATAGTGATGCCGCCGAGCGATATTTGTCGATACTGAGACGATACTGATACGATACTCCCTTTCCAGTCTCGGATTTGTATCGCTCGGTTTTGTTTCGTATCGGAAAAATATCGAAAAGTGTTGTATCGTATCGCTATCGTATCGAAATACCGAGACAAAATGACCTGATGGGATTTTCCTCGTTCACAACAGAAAAGGCAGGGGAGGGATGGTCGTGTGGCCGGCCGCAGGTACCGGAAAAAGGAGCTGCGAGGAGGGCTGCAAT
>NC_046659.1:34572079-34580180 GCF_010883055.1 Belonocnema kinseyi
ACTCTAGACTAGACTTCTATAGTTTACACTGACGAAGTATGTTTAATTTAAACGAAAGTTTTTTTTTAAATAAGTTCTATTACTTTTTCTTTGTTCATCAAGAGACACAGAGGTATTCCTCAACTTCTATTTTAAACAAAACCTATTTTATTTTTTATGTTAGCTTATTTATTTATCTTATAATTAGTGGAAGTTTAAGAGCTATTTATAAGTTTTAAAATGATTTAAGGAGAATTTAAATCCGAGTTTAAATCTTGAAAATATTGCAATAAAATGTTAACAAAAAGTACATTTTTGAAGATAGCGAATAACACATTTAGCAGCTTTTCAAGTGTTTCGAAAGTTTTCGGGAAAATGATGAATTTTCTTCAGTTTCCTAGAAAAATTTTATAATGATTTTTTTTTATTTGGAAAACAACAGTTTTTAGTATTTCAAAAGTCTTGCAAACTTGACCGAAAAACAATCTGGAAGATTTTAAGGTATTTTTTCCTTTTGCAGGTATTTTTTATTTTTAATTTCAGGAGAAATTCACAATATTTAAATAGATATTCAGAATTTTTTAAAGTATAAAAAAATTAAAGATTATTTATAAGTCGATTAAGATATTCAATATCCTATGTTTCTTTTGTTAAATCATTTACTTTATCTAATTACTAAATATAATTCAAAGAAATATGAAGAAAAATTTCCCTATAAGATCACTTTAAGATTTTATTTTATTTAAGATTTGATAACTTTAAGATCATTCAGCAGTTGTAAAGGACTACGTTTTATCAATAGAATTCTGAATTCTGTTTGTATATATATTCCAGGAGCGAATTTCAATAATTTTTTTGCACATTATTTATTTGCGTAGATAATTATTATTTCATCAATAAACACTTTTCTAAATTTGATACAACAAATTACATCTGAATTAGAAGTTTATTTTAAATTTTGGCAACAAATTTAGAATCAGGGACATGTATGTATTAGACTTTTATATAATAACAAATGATTATTTTATGAAATTATGAATTATTTTTTTATCAAAATAGATGATCTGTCTAGAAACTAGTCGACCAGAGCGTTACATCCCAGTGTAGCCACTGGACAGTCAGCCTGTGGTGCGCCAATGTCGACTCAAGGCGGACTGGATAGAAACAATTCAGCGCCACCAAATTTTTCAACGCGTTTATAACAAGGGCTATCATAAAAAATATATGGCTAATGATAATAAATAAATTTTCAAGCAACGGTCTTTTTATATGTAGTAAAATTTTTTTGCGATGAAGTAATACATAGAACAATCACGTCGGATGGAGAGCCATTTCGCTGTCATTTTTTTGGTGGATGCTTAATCCTTTACGGCACTGTGTCTTTCAATAAAAATACGCATGTGGACACCGCCGCATGTGGTGTAGATGGAGAAGAACGTTCTGCAAAACATGCCATCGCCCTCCTTTCGTTTCCACTGCCACATATGTGCCACTGCGAGAGTGATCTATGCTTTTAAAGGGGGATATGCCCTGTCACGTGTTGCAATGCTTTGCGTGGGATTTTACGCGGTTTCATGGTTTTCTTAATCGCCCTCCTGAATGGATCAACAATGCTTTCCAACTGATTCTCATTCAAAACTTACGAGATAAAAAGAACTTGAGGCCATGTTATACTAACCTCGAAATAATTTTTCCAAATATTTTTTTTAACAACTAACGTTTATACGGAATGACATATCGAGTTAAAAATTTGCAAAATGAAATAAAAGGTACTAATGCTCGTTTGCATACTGATAAATTTTTTGTTGAAAGAAGTATGGATTTTTTTTGGATTCGCAGAAATTAAGGATTATAAAAATGCTTAAACGGAAAAAAGGTCTAGTTGGGCCAACTAGATGAATCTAGTTACGCGCGTCTAGTAAATTTAAGACAGAAGTTTCGTTACTCCCACTCAATGTCTTGTAAGCAGTCTAGTAGATTTTACCGACCCATCGTGTTATTTCAAATAGTTCCCATAACGAGATATCTAATAGCAATGTCTCCCCACCACTCCTGTACTCCCTTCGTTCCTCCCTCCTATACCCTTTACCTACAATATCCTTCCCTCTAGCGGCTAGCTTGCCTGCCGAAGATTCGGAGTCGTCAGCTTCAGTTTCTTCCAGCCGCTTGCATTTCCGTGTACCGCGCGTTATTCTGACCCTTTTTAGAGCTGCGAGAAGCGACGTGTTTTCACTTTTGCTTCTATTTTCGCGTATTAGAATAAGTAACTTCCGTGACGACACAGTGGATAATCTGATGAACTTCTGGAACCTTTTCTCCTTCGGGGCTATATGGCATTGAACGTAAACTTTGTTTTTCTTAAGTGTCGTCGCCATATTGTTTTGAAAATGATGCTTCAGGCCGTGCGATTTTTTCGTGAAATATGAAATCATACTTTTGACCAGTGTCTAATCAACGATCTTTACTTGCATTGTATTGCACACATTTTCAAACCTATCCGAAGAAAGATCCTGAAAACATACTTTTTTTCGAAAAAAATCTACTTGAACCCTATATATTTAGTAAATATTACCAAAATAGTAGTTAAATTACCCAGAAACTGTCATGCAAGCCTAATTCAACGTTTGGTTGATTTTACTAGACAGCTAGTTAGATCTACTAGCCATGGAAATGTTGGCCGTACTGGATGTCTGGTAATCTATACCTCATGTCTTGTAATTCTAACTATACAGATTTTAACTCTACTGCCTGGCGCATTTAACTAGATAGCGTGTTGGTTCATATTTTACCAGACTGCCTAGTACGGTTAACCAGAATCCTTGTTAACCCAACTAGACATTTTTCTCCGTGTATTACTGCCTTCTATTTATTTTTCTCAACTTTCAACTCGACATTTCAATTCATGTGAACGTGAGTTGTTTCAAAAAATATATCGACAAATTATTTTTAGTTTTTGAATACACATTCACAAGGGCAGAAAAATAAAAATACATGTGTACTTCCAGGGATGTATTGTTTAATTAAGCTTTTGAAAAATTCCAGTTTAAAAATCAGAAATTCAAAACTAAAAGCAAAATAGAAAACGTGATCAAATTAAAAAGAAAATATCAAATAATACAGTGCAGAAATTTTCCCGGTTGGTCTTACTACAACAAGATCCCGGCCAGGCTACACCTGACTAGGTTACATGGAAACGAACCGGTCAAGAGCCGGCTGGGCTGCATTTTTCTCTAATCACCTAGTCCGGAGCCAACCCTGGTATTATATCATGGTCGAGAGCCAAACGGGCACTGGTCAGGATAATTTTTTGGTAAAAATAACACATTTTGTAAGAGTCGTGACATTATCAAAGACATAATTCTGGATACTAGATGAATTATCATTTGAAATGTATAATTTAATTATATATTAGATCAGTTAAGCAAAAATGAACTTTTCGAAATTCTTAAAAGAAAACATTAAACTTTTTCGAATCTTTTAACTTATTAAATAAAACTGTTATCGATTATGCCATGTGCAACAGCAGAAATGTTACAGTTTGTATAATTTTCTCTATTTTTAGACAATTGTTAGTCTGTACACTTTCAACTTTACCGCCATATATAGCGCCTTCTGCGCCTGGCGCCTGCGTAGACACTCAGTAATTTTCAGTTTCGCATCTCGAACGAGGATACACGTTGCACTCACGTCGAGTCATTTCTTCGAAGTTCCCAAATAAAATAGAGATCCGTAATTACAAGCAACCTTATTTCAGTATTTAGTTTGAAACCTCCACTTACTGCGCGGATAATTACTATTTTTAATTAAACTGTACTGTTGTGTATACCTTTTTCCTTTCTTTCTTCTTAACCTAAAATCACCACGTGGTTTCTAAAATGAAACAATTGTTAGGAGATTCTATTATCAGTAATTGAAATTCTATTCCAATTTTCTCACCAGAATCGGTTAACTTAATTTGACATTTAAAGTTCATCGTATCCTTACGATGAGCCTTAAAAGACAAAACAAGTTACCAGTTTCTTACCTGAAGCAACAATTGCTATCGCTTTGTGGCCGGGTTATCCGACCGGAGCCAGGCCGGTATGGATGCATTGATCCGAACAGTTTACCTTAAAGTTTTTAGACGGATCCCGGCCGGATTATCCGACCGACGCCCGGCTTAAACCGGGGCAATCCGTTCGGATCCCTGATTGGATTCCTACACTGGATGAACTAAAATGATTATTTATCTTAGTGGAGATGGATTCATGAATTCCGCTCGGGGCAAAAGTAGGTGCTTTCGGCGTGCATAAATGTACCGGGAAAGTAAAGAGGCTTGCAGAAAATTATCCAACGAAGAATGTCATGTATCAGAAATATGGGTATGGCACATCCAACATACCACCACGAATCCCCGAAAACTACCCTTAAAACAAAAAATGTCAATTCTTCGTAAAATCGACCTAGTATGAATAAATAATGCATCATTTCTATTTAAACTATATATAAAAAATTGGACGTGCAAAAAACTGTCCAATACATGAATTTTATATCACTTTTCCCCGCAGAATTAAATGTCGCTTTAAGTTTTTTCGAAACTCGAATATTTAAACAAAATTGTTAAGGAAAGAATGTTTAAATAATTTACAACACACTTTTTTTCTGCGATGCACAGTGTTATCAAACGCACTTTTTGTGAACGATATTCTGTCTTTAAACCAATTTTCAATGGATTTTGATGTTTTTCATAATTGGCCATCAGACTTTAAGGTATAACGAGTCAACGCGTACAAATTGTGTAAATAATTTATTGTCCTTAAAACACGGTGTTTGCATAACTAGGGTTGTACATTTTGTCTTCTAATTTCGGTACATGCAGAGCGGGCCGAAAGATGGTGTTTGCATCCATAGGGCGAAAACATTTTGTTTCAACTCTAGGGTACACAGGTAGGTAGGTAGAAAGGTAGGGTCTACAGGTACCTGAACTCGAAATTGCATTAAATTTTCTATGAAAAATATTATGTATCACTAGGAATTTAACACAACGATCGCAAATTGTGTGAAATCAGCCCTCGCTTTGCTGAGGCAGCAAACTTCACAATCGTTGCAATCGCCTTGTTTCATCCTTTATAATGCAACATACTATTTAGTTGAATTTGATAAAAAATAGAGCACATGCTCGGAAAAATGTTCAACATGTGCAATCATTAATCAAAAACTTTGAAATAATAAGTGTTTTTTTAACAATTAGATCGAAAGTACAGCTATGAGTCAGTAGCAAGACATTTTAATTTGGTTTTGCAAAACCAAATTGGATCCATTTATGGAATAATGTTGGAAAATGGGAACTTGTATATAAATATTGTTAAAATAATTGACAGTTGTCAATTTAAAAAAACGACAGCGAAAAGTCACTGGCAAGACATTTTTGGTTGATTCTGACAAAATTAAGCCTATTCTATTTTTTAAATAATTGTCAAGAAGCAGTCATTCCTAATTAATCACAATTGGATATTAGTCATTTCTGTCGTATTCATATAAAAACTATGAATTTCAAAAGATTACTCATTGCGAATTATAAGAAAATAGCTTTTGTTCATTAATTTCTTTAAACGCTATAAACAATTTTTTCCTATTCCATCCTATTGCAAATACCCCCCCCCCCCCCCCCCCCCAAGCAAATCAAATGTTTTATCAACGATTTGAAAGGATACAATCCAAAACAAATTTCAAATTGTTAGCTCCATATTGGTTTTTTCAAAAAAAAAATGGCGAAAATTATAAATCAAAAAAAGTTCAAAATTTTTTTTGAATTTTTTTGTGTGATAAAAGTCAAGTACTATCTCAGTTTTTGTTTTCCGGAAAAACAAAGAGAGAAATTTTTAAACTTTGACGTGTGCCACTCAATAGAATATAATTTGGAATGTTCAAAGCAATTTATTTGCAAAGGGTTTTTGGTAATTATTCAAACCACTTTTATTTGTTTATACAATTTTTCTTCCTGTTAAGCGAGAAAAGTTATTATTTTCTACAATTAATGACACAATTAACGGATGCTGAGAGCAATATTTTCTTCTAAACGACATTAAGCAATTTTTTAAACCATTTTTTTCTCTGTAAATCGTAAAAAGTTATTTTTTCTACAATTAACAATAGAATTACCGAATGTTAAGGGTAATATTTCTTTCTTAGATAAGGAAACATGATAACTTTTCACTTATTACAGGGGGAGAATAATTCTTTCAATAAATGATGATTGTTTGAAAAGTTTTTATTATTTGAATTTTATAGAAAACGGCTATTTTGTATTTTTTGTTGTTGCATATTTTAGGAAACATAAAAGGGGATCACGAAGTCAAAATTAAAGGTTACTGGGTGTAAGTTATTACTTAAATATTCCTTAAGAGGTGACTATACTTTAATACACAAAAAGTTGATAAATACTAAGCCATTTTTTATATTTTTTGGAAAATCGGAGTTTTTCCATTTAAAACCCCAGGGTAATTTCAGAAGCCCGGGCACAGGTTAACGTTGAAACAAAGACGCTATTTCTGGTTCCGAAAAACGAACATATTTGGCGGGAGGGGGGGGGGATATCACAAAAAATCGAAAGCTGAATTTTTCGGGTATAAATTTGGTTATAAATAATAATAGCGCTATTAGTGACTATTAGATAATGAAAAGACTGAGATAGTACTTGAGATTTATCACACACAAAAATTTTCAAAAAAAAATTGAAAATTTTGTTTGAGTTTGTATTTCCCGTCAAATTTTTTTCGGATTTTTCTGCCGATTGAAACAGAAAAAAAAATAAAAACGACAATGAACGTCACCCGCCCGAACTCATCTCATATGGTGGCTAACAGTTCGAAACATTTGATTCCTTTCGAGGACATTTTTTCCATGCCAATCAACCTTCTCTTAACATATTTAAAATCAAAATAGTATATTGCGCAACAAGGGGCGAAATGCAACAATTTCACGCCACAAACTTCTTTGCCTCTCATCAAAGTTCCCCTGTAGAAATAGCCCGGTTTGACCTGACCAGAAGAAGGTTTCTGGCCAGAACCTGACCGGGTCAAACCGGGATAATATTTTATAAATTGCCCGGCCGGGATCTGACAGAGTTCCCACCGGGACCCAGTCGGGCAAAAAATGGTGCATGAGGTACAAAGCCAAGCATGGTACAACGAAGCAGCGGGGTCAGGTGGTATGCAATCTCAAAAATTGCCCAAAAACTCTAATAAGAGTTAGTCAGTGCAATCAAAGAGCGATGAGGGGAGCCGGAGATGTAAAGCTGTACTCCGTGAAAAGCCAAGCAGGCAATACAGTTTCAGTTGCATATACTTTTAGCGAGAAGGAGCTACAAAACTTAGGGTATATGGACACTGATTTCGTTTTTAAGACAAGGTCTGTGCGCGTA
This sequence comes from Belonocnema kinseyi, assembly GCF_010883055.1. Taxonomy (NCBI): domain Eukaryota; kingdom Metazoa; phylum Arthropoda; class Insecta; order Hymenoptera; family Cynipidae; genus Belonocnema; species Belonocnema kinseyi. The sequence goes on from NC_046659.1 coordinate 34,579,461, forward strand.
AATGGAGCCTTATATGCTATCGTAACATTCGTTTGTCTCGATACGAAAGGACAAAAGGATATAAACTTACCGACTTTTGGGAAAGTTTCGAGATTATAATTGGCAGAGAGTCCACAGTGTACCTTCGTTTAATCATTTATACGACCTTGCACCTTGACCCTGACTTCAATGCATATGCCATTCAATGTAAAAAAGAGAGGGATGTTGCTTTTCTTTCAACAGTAGATCTCGCCTTTTACCCGTCATACTCCGCCTGGTCACATCTCAATTCTGATGAGCAATTGATTAGCTTGCGTTATATCCTTCTTTGAATATAAAGGTAAGGATCATATTCAGTGTTTATCTTTCGGAACCTTATTCTGAATTATGAATGCTCAGAATACATAATAATAATAATAATATTATTATTATTATTATTACACCATTAAGCCATTTCCCTTTCGGAATAGGCGTGACTCACTCGGCAGGGGAAAGGAGTAGTGTGTGGAAGGGATAGAGATTTTTCAGATTGATCCAGAATTCTCGTGCTATTTAAGTAAAGAACACGTTCGTTCCGCAAGTCTGCTCCGACCCAGGTTGCTGATCAATCACTCTAGCAATCACCCCAAGCAAAGAACATCACGAAGTCGTTATGTAAGGCTCCCCACTTGGGTCCATTAATAGCCAAGGTCTTTGTTTCAGGCGTCGTTCACTCTACTGACACTCTTTTTATTAACTATT
>NC_046659.1:34580280-34582030 GCF_010883055.1 Belonocnema kinseyi
CCCTCTAAATCTTTGTTTTTTATACGGTCCTCCCATGTTGCCCTATCTATGCTTTCGATTATCTTATTTTGGAAATCTATTCACACATCCGGTTTCTGTAGGGTCTCAATTTTGATTCGCGTTTGTTTTGCTTTCTTGGGCCTCTTTTTTCTCCAATCCCGACCTAAGTTAATTTTTGAGATCAGAATGTAATGGTCAGTATTGCATTCAGGACCCCTCATGACCCTTGTATCTTTGACTAACTCTCTAAGTCTTTCATCCGCAACAACAAAGTCAATTATACTGCGGCGATTTCCTTTAGACCAGGTGTACATGTGGATTATTTTATGCCTAAACCAAGTATTTGTAATAAACAGACCCCTTTCTAAGCATAGACCAACTAATTTATCTCAGTTATAGTTTGTTCTTGGATCCCCAAAATTACCTAATACTCTTTCTGTATTCTGATTTTGCATGCACACCCAACCGTTCATGTCTCCTAGTAGAATTATTCTTTCCCCATGTTCACAGATGTTTATTGTGTCATTTAAAGTGTCCCAGAAGGCGTCTTTCACTTCTCTGGGATCACTATCAACCAGCGCGTAGCATGCCATGATAAATAGTCTTCTGATTCCTACTTTCATTCTAGCCCACAGCAGTCTGGGAGACACAAAACCATGATCTCCGAGATGCTGCTTTGCTCTTTCATTCAAAATTAGACCTACTCCTTGTTTACCGTGTGATTCGCAGTCTACTCCTGACCATATTTCAAATCCGCCTTTCAACATGCCGTTTTCTATGTCTTTAGTTTCGCATCCCTTTTTTTTGTTTCGGGCACGTATAAAATATCTAGTTTCTTCACGTCCATAGTTTCACGCAATTCTTTTACCTTGAGATCATTTGCTCCCATAGCATTCCAAACACCCAGTGTCCATTCGTCGCCTGAAACATGACCTTTAGATTTTCCGTGTGCATGCCTTTTGCCATTAAAAGTTCCAGTCCTTTCCGAGGCTATTTTGTAGTTTGTATTATTCATTGTTTAGATTATACGCCCAACTAACGCCTTTATGCAATAAGTTTATTTTCTGAGTCGAAATCTTGTCAAAGTTAAGTATCAAATCGTCATATGGTGGAGATTGTAGTTCTAACGTCAGTCCCACTAAAAACTTCAGTTAATAAGGGAGGGTTGGGAGATGGGGGGGGGGAGTAGAACTGGAACCGAGAGAGTCGTCTTGGGTTTGTGTTTTTGTTTTCATGCTGAGAAGGTCACCAGCCTTCAGCCTTCTCGTGTGTTTATTTTAGGCCTATATCTTTGAATTTACAATAAAAAGCGACCCCCCGCCCCCGGTTCAAAATCTCGGCGTTATTTTAAGTTTGTAGGTTTAAATTTCCTTTGTTTTCTTTCTTTTATCGTGAAATTATAATGAATTGCTATGAATTACTTATCTTTAAGTACGTTTCCGGATTTCCCAGTAACTGCATATCGAAGCACAATTTTAAGAAAGTGCATTTATACAAAATTTAAAATTTTCTATTTTGCTTTTTCTCCAACCGAGTATATGGGAGACCGCTCTCTTTCGAATTTGTCACGGAACTGTTAAGTAAAATACAAGATAATGTAGGGGTCGACTTACGACTGCGTCATATCGGAGAGTCGTTAAAAATCGTCCTGTTTAAGATTCTTCGAAAACCCATAAATACACACATATATATATATATATATAATTAAAAATTTGCCATAAGGACAACCGCAGGATTTCGCCGGGAGCGG
>NC_046659.1:34582130-34583437 GCF_010883055.1 Belonocnema kinseyi
CTCGTCATCCATTTCAGCCAGATCTTTAGGCTTGAGAGAAACCTTGGTGTTGATGTTTCTCCGGTTCGTAAAGCATCGCTCTTCATCTATTGGATGCCTGTCCGCGGTTGGTCTTAGTATCGCCTCTCTTTCTTTGTAGCCGGCTTGTTCTAGCTGTGGTAGAGTAGGCGTTCCGCTTACATAGCCCCTTTTACGGAGTAGTTCAGCATGGTTTCGCAGACGTTGCTGCGAAAAGTGCGATAGCTCCGGGTGTTTCTCGCACCACAGAGCATGCAGCCATGCCATGTAACCCCGTTCACGGGCCACACTCGCATCGTAGCAGTCTAGCAAGTCGTGATTCAGTCGCTCCGTCCACCCAAAGGTCACGAGACCCCGCCGATCCATCGCATTGAATCCATTTTCATTGGCTCACCCAGCTCTAGATTGGTCGGCATTGTTAGCCGACCCATTGTCGGGAGCCCTGCGCGTTCTATTGTTTTGAACTGCACTTACTACAACTATGTTTGATGTTGTCATTGTTGTTCCAACGAGAAGCTAAGGAAAGGGGTTCGTCGATCCTTGTAGAGTCCCGCATGCAAAGATAAGGCTGCTTACTCTGAGAGGTCGCCTGGTATCCCAGAGTCACCGTTCTAGATACCTCAACCAGGTGCCATTCAGCTTTCGGCACGGTTGTCACACCTCCGCTTTGGGGTTAATTCCTTCGGGACCACCCCTGGACAATTGTCCGCGACTGCCTATTTATTTTTGTAACCATATTCAGCAGAAACCCTTGGTACAGGGACCCTCTATCCGCAACCCGAGGACGCGTTCGGTGGCTTTGTCATAGGCCCTTCGGTTTTATTCTAGAGGAATCAAAACCGAAACGAATGAAAATTTCAATTCCAAATGCGCAGAATTGGAGAACTATAAAATGTAGATCCAGAAAAAGGATAAAAAAAAAGACCAAAAAGACTAATTTTCAATCAATATTCATATCCGAATCACAGCCAAAAACGGGTATTTTCGATAAAACAGTTGAATTCTCAACAATATAGATAGATTTTCACTTGAGATGAAAATGTCAAGCAACCAAAAGAGATCAGTTTTCAATCAGAAATTTGTACCCCCCAATTTAAAAAGAATTGAATTTTCCACCGAATAAAAAGAATTTTTAAACGAGAAGAATGAATGTTGACCGAATCGTCGAATTTTGAAGGAAATGATTGAGTTTTGAGCCAGGTAGTATAATTTTTGACAAAAAAAGAACCATTAACAACAAATTTCATTGTAGGCGTCGCGACTAGAAAGAATAAGTATGCACACATATT
>NC_046659.1:34583537-34608094 GCF_010883055.1 Belonocnema kinseyi
TAAATTTCCTTTGTTTTCTTTCTTTTATCGTGAAATTATAATGAATTGCTATGAATTACTTATCTTTAAGTACGTTTCCGGATTTCCCAGTAACTGCATATCTAAGCACAATTTTAAGAAAGTGCATTTATGCAAAATTGAAAATTTGTTATTTTGTTTTTTCTCCAACCGAGTATATGGGAGACCGCTCTCTTTCGAATTTGTCACGCTGTCGAAAAACTGTTTTTAAGGACTGCTTTAATATTTAATCGAATTTTAAATAATATCATTTATGAGAACTAGAGCTAAAAATATATCGGACTAATTGTGTCCTGTTAGCTTAATTCCATGAAACATAACTTTTGAAAGAATTCAAGTTATGTCAAGTTTTTTTTTTTGATTAAGTATACACCAGATTACGAGAGTGACCAACCCCTTGTTCAGTAAGATAAATTAAGTTTTACCACATTAAAACAAAAAGCTATTGAATCCTATTGGAGCCAATGGAATACATTTGGAAGAATTAACTTTAATCATGAACCCGCATCTGGTCAATCAGTCGCAACAGGATTCAATTATTCATTTTTTTAAAAAGGTTTTTTGATGTATTGCTTTTTAACCATAAATTTTCTGAAGATTTTCCGATCCAGTCTTTTACTATTTTTAATTTAATTTTCATATTTATAGTCCAAAATATTGACGGAGAAGTTTTCTTTGACTTGACTAAGGGTGATTTTAAAGATGTGGGTATAAAAATGGGTCCCCGGAAAAAATGATTGAAATTAATGCGAGAGTAAATAAGTAATCAGGTTTGTTGATTTTTATAATTTGGTGTACTAAATAATTAATATGCAAAAATGTCAAAATACAGGATACAGGATATCGAAAAAGTCAGCTTTTCAGAATTGAAACGGCGAACTTTTATACGAATACTTGTTGCAAAATTGATAAAATTCTATGACAATAATTAGTAAGTCACATCTGTTTCTTTTATCGCTAGTTTTGTTTCTTTGATTTTTGAAGGTTTTTACCGAGCTTCCCTTTTTTATAAAAAAATGAAATCATGAAAAAATCATTTATTTAAAAAATGTTATTTTCCACCAAACTTATTTTCTGATTACTTCTAGCCAAATTTTTAAACATTTGTAGATCCTTTAAAATTTGACTCCCTTCATTTTCAAAATTGAATGACATAGTAATCAATTCAAGTCATTTATTAAAAAAAAAATTTTCCAAAAATTATTTTTTTATTATGTCGGCCATTCAAATTTTTTCAAAAAAAAAATTATTGAAGTTTTTATTTAAAAAGTAAGCTATCATTCATAAAAATTGCTTCATTTTGAAAAATTTGGCTAGAAACAATAAGAAAAAAGTTCGGTGGAAAATAAAATTTTTTGAATCAACAATAATAATAATAATAATCAATAATTGTATGTTTCATTTCTTTTTCATAAGAAATGATCTTTTCCCGTTCAAACAAAACCTCCATTATAATTTTGCGTTACCGGAAAATAGAATTATTCACTTTTTCTCAAAACCGTTTTTTTTGTGACCATACCACGTCAAGCAATTCACTTTCAAGTAACTTGCATGAAATCACATGTAATGCATCTATCCTGAATTACGAAAGTAGCATTCACTTGTATAAAACTGTTTCCCATTCAATCAGTTATCCCCTCGATGAAGCAAAATGGTCGTTAGCCATGGCAATCATCCACGACTTACCGAATTTAAAAAGTGACCTGGGAGAATATGGATGTGTAAGATTTTATTTCTATTATATACGCTACAAACCGTAGTTTTCAACAATAAATTGATTTATTATTGTGCAAAATGACGTCTGATTGGGTTATTGGGATACCTCCATTACCCGACCTGAAATTATAGCAGATTAGTATAGAACAGAAATATTAGGTAAAATGTTAAGAAAAAATTAGTGGGCTACTCAATAATCCAATTGTATACATGTTCTTATTTGTAGGAGCACTTTTTTGATAGAAGAAGTAGGCTTGGTTTGATTGAATGTCGACTTAGGAACTGCCGTAAACTTCTTCCTCCGAGCGATAAGAAGCATCTTTATGCAGCCCTCAAGAGACAGAGTACACAAATTGGTATTCAAATTCCAAGGACATCAAACACACAATATGGATTCCTGCTTTCCGAATACGATTTGAAAGAAAAGGTTCGAATAATCTTAGTCAGAGGTTATCTCATGATTATTATCTTTCTAAAATAAATACGTTGCAGGTATCATGGATGCAGTTGACGATGCCAAAGAGATTAATAGAGAATCTTTTAAGAAATAAAATCAGCTCTGAATCATTAGGATTGAATAATGATTGAAACATTTTCGTTAAGCTGGAAGCAAAATCATAAAAGTTGAAATACCCATTGTTAAATAAATAATTTGAATTTGAAATATTTTGTATGGAATTTTCTATAAATTACCTTCTGAAATGGAGACGGTAGTCACAGATATTTCTTAATGTCTCTATAGATCGAACTCGAAAACGACAGAAGTATGAGTCTAAGGGGAATTGAGAAAGACAATTTGCTTGGCCTCTTCTCCAGCTTCTATACTAAGAGAATTATTGCTTATGTACAGCAGTATCAACCAAATATTCTTATAGAGTCATGTGCCGTAAAGGACGGTCATTATTCCTGATCTTTCTCTCCTTCTTATTTTCAATAAAAGTAGTGAAATTTTAAGTCAAAGTAATTTTTACATTGTTACAGAAAATCTGCGTGTTTTGGTCATTTTGCCTGAAATTCTTCCAATCGCGAATTTCAAAAGTGGAAAGAGACAAAAAATGTCTTAAAAAGAAAAGGTAAGAAAAATTTCAAAAAAGTAATTTTATATGAAATTATTCCTTATGCGTAGTATATTTTGATTCCTTATAGTATACTTTTCTTTTCTTCAGGAAGGGACAAACATCGAGGAGTCAATGAACGAGTACCGAAAGCAGAAAAAACAAACGTTCAACCTCATATTATGTGCGTGAAAAGTCAAGGAAAAGAATCGTTTTTTATACAAGGAGATGGATTTCTAATCACTCCTTCAAAGAAAGCCAGCCCTCTTGAAACGTTCGACCTTCTTTTCAAAATACACTATCTATTGTATGTCCATTTTGCTGAATCTTTGACGTACTTTTATAATTTCATGGAATATTTTTTGTATAAGACGATCGGAGCTGTAGATGTAAAAATTTCGGTTTCTTCGCTTCAAGTATCTTTGAAAAATATTAATCTCATTCCGTTAAATCAACAGCTGGAAAACTATGAAGAAATGAACACTTAGAACAAAGAAAACGAGGTCTTATTTCATAAGTTTTGCAATATTTTCTGATTTAAAAGAAGTTTTAACACGATAAGGAAGTTGTCGGTCGGATATTTATTATTTTTTACTATTTTTGTCATACACTGCAGTATTAGTCAATTTTATTCTAGATAAACATTCAAGATTTCGAAACTTCATTTCTGATTTCGAAAATCATTTTTTATATTTTGAATCTTTGAATTGTCCAAGCTTTCAAATGAAAATATCTATAGAAGAAACCTTAATAATCTTTTTAAAATCTAAAGCTTTTATAAGTCATTTAAGCCAAATAAAAAATAACTTTCTGAATCTTATCAATTTTGGATATTTGGCTTAAAAGTGGACTATAAGTGATAATATATATTTCTTTTAAATTCTTAACAATAACGATTTTCTGGATCCTTCAATAAAAAAATCGTACAAACTTCATACATTCAGTGAATAAATGCCCCCCGCAAACATTTTGTGGAAAATGAATTTAAAGTGGTTATCACGGTATAGTAAACTTATTCTTAAGATTATAGTTCTTTGTATTATATTGTTACTTATATTTTTTAGTATTAACAATTGAATTTTGTCTTAGATCCTAAACATAATTAATTAAATTAATATAAATTCGGGACAACCGAAAAATATTGAATTTTCATTTTCCATCATTTTTCAACAGTTTAACTTTCGAGCATTAAATTTTCAAAAGTTAAATTTTACACTGTTGAAAATTGAATAAAATTGAAAAAATTGAGGACGAAAAAACGAGGTCTAATTTCATAAGTTTTGTGCGATGTGGTTATGTGCAAAACGACGTCGAGTTATGGCGGGTCGGTTTTTCGAGTTGTCGGGTTACTAATGTCAATAGAGAAATTATTTGTATTGTATTCTAACCATTTTCCTTTTCAGTAATAAAAATATTTGCGAAATCAAATTATTTTGTAAAATTTTTGAACAGTAAATTGATACTTTGATTCCTCACATTCAAATTTTGGCGGGTAGTATAACGCTTGCTCCTGGGTCAGTGGCGCTCACTTCAGATTCTACTAATTCATTTAGTGATGACGTATTTACTCTTTGAATTAATAGTTTTCTACTAATTGTTAGTGAACGACTTTTCCTCATTTCAATTAGTATAATTTCACTAACAATTAGTAGTTTTCTACTAATTCAGATTTAGAGAGTGTAAATACGTAGACAGTGACAGATATAGGTTGCAGACTGAAGTTAGCCTCGATTCTCGAAACGAGGTTCGATAAGTTCGATACTTTCTAGTCTAGGCATGGCCGATCTTTTGTGACGAAAGTTCAACGGGATCGATAGAATTAGGTGCGGTTAATTATTCGATACGGGTTAGGTAGTTTAGTTAGTGTTCAAATCTCCGGCGAGTGTAATTTTTCAATGGGTTTAAGCGTGTGATTATGTGTGCAGTGGTCGGTATGTGAAATTGTGTTATTTAATATATGAATAAGTACAGAAAAAATATAAAAAACACTTTTTCGTCACAATCCTGGTATGGATTGTATGTTACTCTGTGAGCCTGTTCATAAATTTTTCTGAAAATATTTTTTGTCGTATATAACGCTGTTTCAGCAATGGTACAGAGCGATTACAGAAGAAGTTTACATTGTAACATTGTTACATGTGTGCTACGGCACTATTACAGAACAATTTTACTATATAACCCTCTTCCTAAATAGTTTTGAAAATATTTTTTGACATATAATGCTGTTCCACACGGTGGGCAGGAAGCAACTTAGAATCACATAAAAATGACGACAAACCTGGAAAGCGGGCATGTGTTTATACTTGATAATAGAGGAGAAATCTTTTTGTATTGAAATCCTAATTGCTTCTATTTGTAAGATATTCAAATTTTTTTTGAATAGGAAGATTTTGTGAAACATACAATAGCTAAAAATCGCGAGTTAGAAACTTTTCTTATGATAAATTTTTCATAAATAACGTCTAAATTATAAAAGAACTTTTTGGGATATGAATATGTATATATGCACGTTTATATACATGTATACAGTGATCCATCTTTATCTATAATCACAAATATCTTCTGAAATACTTTATCTACGAAGAAATGGTTTGGACAAAGGTTGACCAACACCGAGGGAAACATTTGGCTGTGCCATCAATTTTGACCTTCAGGTCAATTAAAGGTAAGGCCCTTTTCTTAAATAAGAATTCCTATTTTTGACTGCGAATTTGAGAAGAGCGGGAAATTTCACGTCAAAAAGAACCTGTGAAAAAATGGCCTTTGTGACTTTGGAAAGGTAGAAATTAAGGTCAAATGTCTAAGAAACGACCAGATGCCCTTTTTCTGAATTGTCTTGGTTTTTTGGGGTAAACAAACGTTCAAGATGCATCACAAAAGTCGATGAAATGTTAAGGTGTACATCACCTGGACTTTCAAGACCTTCAGGTCAATTTTCAAGGTAACTTAAAGGTCAAGACGAGTTTTCTTAGATTGAACTCTGTGCCCGGATGAATTTTTTTTGTATACTTCAGGTTGTGAAGCTCCGAACAAGATTGTTATTTCAATAAACAAAAAAGCTTTACACCAAATGGTAATCGGGACGGAAAGAAGCATCAATATCAGGGAAACAAATATTATTTTTCTTAAATTGAACTCTGTGCCCGCATGAATTTTTGTTGTATACTTCAGGTTGTGAAGCTCCGAACGAGATTATTATTTCAATAAAAAAAAGCTTCACACCAAATAGTAATGGGGACGGAAAGAAACATCAATATCAGGGAAACAAATGCCTCGCGTTGGGGTGTGAATTTAGTCAACTAGGGTACTATATTAGAGACAGGAATATGCAACCGCCATTTTGGTTCCTGGACAGTGCGCGGTAAACAGTGCGATAAGCATGTCGTATAGTTTAATTAAAATTAAGTTTAGAATATAAGAAAAATGGTCTGCTGAAGTGCTCCGTTTTGTAAAAATAGAAGCGAGGATTGATTTCAACTTTACCGTTTTCCAGTAGGGTGACAAGAAAGACTGTCAATGTGGATCATAAATTGTAGACGCGATAAATGGAAACCGAATTTAAATTCAAGATTATGCGAAGTTATTACTAATATTTATGACTATCACAATATAATTAAAAAAAGGGGGTGTGAAGATTATGTTCACATGTAATTATATTGCCTATGAGCATTTTTTTGATATATTAAAGCGAAATGAGATCCAGAAGAAAGTAAGGTTAGGAACCCGTTTTTCTACAGAACAACGCAAATTAACCCACGCAAATAAAAAGGACGTATGATGTGAAATATAAATAGCTATCATAATGAACTCTTAAAAAAGTGTTGTATTAATGTTTTACTTATAGGCTATCATTATATTATTATTTGTTAATATTTATTTAATAAATCATATGATTATAAAATTTATCGCACGCCTACTTATGAACTGAGTAAAATTTCGTTTGCAATCATAATTTTTGCAAGAACTACTTTTTGGCAAATACGTGGGTTAAACAATCATATAGTCGAATTGAAATATTTCATATATTATATCACGCTATTTTATTTATAATGTATGCTTTGATTAGAATGCTTCAGTATAATTTTGAAATAAATAATCTATATCATGTAAGTGTATTTATATAATTCGATATCAATTTAGCGATTTTGAGTTTGGAAGAGAACCAGAATGACAGCTTGCATATTCTCATCTAATATAGTAGCTTAAATCAACCACTCTAAGGAAAAACAAATGCCTACCACAACATTGCAATCAGTCAGGACGTACATATGAAACTGTTGGGCAATACAAATTGCAGCCTCACATTGCTTCAATTAAAGCAATGGACACAATTGTGGAATCATGTTTTTCCACATAGTAAGTGGTTCTCCGTAATTCTGATACAAACATCAGTAAATTCCGCAATGCTCTAAAAAGCACAAATGTTTCTCAACCGTCAAAATCCATACTATTCTATATCATTTAATCCTAGACGGATCCTATACACTTTTTGCCCTCACCGGCTCCTGTGGGTGACAAATGTCCCCTATTTGAATTCCTTGTGCAAAATCTTTTCCTTTCATCGGAATCAGATGTTAATATACACCATTCTTTTCGCTTCTTAATGCCGAAGAGATTGGTGTGCATAAAATCCCGTTTAAATGATTTAAAATTATGAAACAAATCTTCAAACAAATAAAAATCGCCAAAAATCGTGTTTTTGACATTTTTTGTACAAAATCATGTCATTTCTTGTCTAATGAACTAATTTAGAAATTTCGGACGACATTTTGAAGGGAACAAATTACACTTTAAGGTGGTGTAGGTTATAATTAGGTTCCTTCCAAAAAGTATATTTATTTGAACATTTGAAGGTGGAAAATTTAAAAAAAATCAGGAATATCAGAATTTCAGGCAGAATGTTTATTATTATAATTAATTTGAATGTATAATAGGTCAATCTCTTTTTTTCTAATTAACAATAAAATAGTCTTATTGAACAAAAGATAAAAAATTAAGAAAAAGTTTTTTTCAATGAAAAAGCGCTTAGTAAGTTTGAAAGATACACGGAAAAAAATTCTTGAGGCGAACGAGTGAATCGAGAATATATTAAACTCAAAGAAAGTGTATGCTTGGATTAGGTAAAACGTTTAGTTAGAAGAGTTACACATTTAGTTACTTTATGTAAATTGTTCTCGTAAATCAGGAATTTGGGCAAAATTGCTAAGTTCGAAAGTTTATTATTTTCGACAGATTATGTATAATTGTATTATCTTCAGATTAGAAAAAAAATTTAGTTGTTATATAAATATATTAACCTACAGTAGCCAATTTTTCGTCTGGTATCACGAAAATGAATTTCCCTGAAATCCGCGTAATGCATTTGAAGGTCAAGTTTGTTGTTTTTATCGCGTTTCTTGATATTTCAATATAGTTATCGCCTACAATCGAAACAAATGTAAATTATTATTACTGCATCATAAACTCCATTTAATATTAACAATCGCGCACATTTTAAGTGGTAAAAAGCGTTTAATTGTTCAAAGTAAATCTCAACTGTCACTGCTCCCGATTAGACTGTCGCCATTTTATTTCGCTGCTCCCATAATGCACCGGCGCTCTTCCGACAATTGCTTCAGACACCTATTCTTAATATCCCTATTATAGCTATATTTATTAGGGGTTTGACTATACGATATCCCTGGTATATGGAAAATGGTCAAGGATATCCATTTTCGCGGATCCAGGGATCTTTCTAAATTCCTTCGTTCGTTTTCAGCCTAATGTTTGGCTATAATAAGGAGTAATATCCCTGTCACTGCTCAATTTTTTTTACCGTGGAGGAAAAATTCGTCGGAATTAAAGAAAGAAGCCTTTTCTATATAACCATTTTAAACTGAATATTGCATTAAATAAGTTTAATTTCCTTCGGTGCAAAGGTTGCACAAGACCGCCATATGTTCATCACACACAGGTCGGTAGCAACTTCTCTCTCTTTCCTGCGACACTGCAGTCACAGCATCGGCACTTTTTAGTTCGTATTTTATCAACATCTTGGATGAGATAAACAATTATTTAGCCATTATTTATTAATTGCTTTATTATTAGAATTTATGAGCACTATATGAATTAAATTAAAGAAAACAACTTTACATTTATATATATCACATTTTTAGTCATTTTCACATATAATTTTCACTTAAATTACAGGAAATCAATTCGAAACCATAATATCATAATATACCGAATACCATTCGAATACCATAATATACCGTAAATTTACGTCAAACTCGTTCATTTACATGAAAATATGAAATTGACTGAACGTGACGAAACTCGAACGTATCGGATCCTCTGGGGGACAAATGTGCCCCAAGCGCTAACATTTTCTTCTCATTTGACAGACAGCGAACAACCGGCAACATCAACCACTTGATCGGACTCTAGGATAGTCGAACTGAATTATAGTTAGGGTTTGCACCGAAAAATCAGAGATATTTGCGCAGGAGAATTAAGTGAATTTTGCGTAAGGCACATTTGTCCCCCGCAGGATCCGTGTAGGGCTAAAATAAGCCGTCATGCTCTTAAATAACGATGGCTTAGGACTGTGTTCTTAGCAGACTGGGGAATCGATTCACAGAGAATTCCTTAAATTTGGGAAAGATTTAAAATAAATACGATCGAAGATAAATCTTTCCCAAAACGATTAAAAGAAGCGCATGTAAAATTATATGCATTCTTTCGTAATTAAATTCATCAATTATTATTTGTATTATTATGTATTAATTTTATTATTTTTTCATACCAAATTTGACTTTTATAATTAAATGTATCACATGATTTAAAGTAATTTAAAGTTGCTTCCTGCCCACCGTGTCCACAATTGTTACACAACGATCACAGAACAAATTTACATCATAACACTGTTACATATGTGGTATGGCACTTTTACGGAAAACGTTTACCCTGTAAGTCTGCTTCCAAATTGTTGTAAAATATAATTTTAATTTTAGATTATTTGCAATCTAATTTGATCTCTAATACCTTTTTCTATTCAAATTGCTGATTCCTTATTGTATAGAAAAATTATAATTAGTTCAATTTATTTTTAAATTAAGCTAGAAGAAATTTCTGTAATTTAATGTTTGAAATTTTGGCGTGCTATCCACGTATTTCAAGAATTTATTTGCTACATGAGTACCTGAGGAAATAAATGTGTTTTCACGTAGAAATTTATCATCATTGTTATCATTTTGATAATTGCTCTTGTTTTTTTTGCTCATCACATTTTTTTCTCAAAAAGAGAGGGGGGGGGGGTTCCCTGTCTGAAGTAGATCCACCCGACCTGTTTCACATAGGATTGGCGCCACTGAAAATGGGGGCGATGCATGCTCGGAGAAAAAGATATCGCACAATGATATCGCAAAACCTCTATATTGCAAGAAAGCGCAATATTATATCGTAAATCAGGTCCCGGAGTTTTGTACGATATTATAATGCACTACTATCACAGACAAAAATGAAGTTTAATTTTGTTGCTGTCGTCTGCTACGGCATCCTTAGCAGCAATGGGAAAAAGGCAGAGAATGAGTCAGTTCGAGCTATAAATCGGGACTCTAGATTTAAAACAATCACAGGGAAAATTGAAAATTGTCTACAGGTAAGACCTGCAACTGTTAATGATTAAACCTATTTCGGCGAAAGTTTCATTGAGGTTAGGAAAATAATTCTGAACTCGTCGACTGCGTCGCGCTGAAGTGAGCAAATTTCAGTAAAACATGCAGAATCTACTACAGAAACACGCAAAAAAATATGTACTTACTAATATATTTCCTCCGAAATAAATCACATTATTGTAGACGAATTGAAACTTACTTAATACAATTTAGCAAAAGCGCAAAATGTAACTGACGGATGGGAATTCCCATTTCTTACGTTATAGGTAAATAATGTAAAAACTTGCAATGTACGATATCACGATTTTGCGCTATTATAATGCGATAGTTACGATATGTAGCGCAGGAATTACGGTATGTATTGTAATTCGTGCGATATAGTTTTCTCAGTCTGAGGCTGATAAAAAAAGTTTTTCAGATTTATATAACATATAGGTTTTCAATTTGAATCATGAATCGAATACAACAATAAAATTCATAATATTAATGAGATACACTATTTTAACCAATATTGCAAATCTTATAAACATTTAGAGCAGAAATATATGAACATTGAAATCCGAAACTGTTGATTATTTTTAATATATTTAGGAATGAAAAAAATACAAAAAACTATGTATTGCCGATTTTTCTGCGATGTCTTATTTTATAATTAACAACTTCATTAATATAAAATTAAATTATATTTTATCGCCTAAGGGAGATTTTAACTGCGCATCTTTATTAATATATAAAGGAAAAAATAATTAATTTGCTACAAATTAAATTCGTACCTTTTAGTAAACAGTCGAAATAAACTCGGGATCAATCGAAATAAGCGTCATCTAATACACGAAATTAACGTATGAAATGTTTTTATTACTTTGTTTAATTTTTTAAAGAAATTGTATAAATAGATATTCAGATTCGAACAGTCGATACGTTAATACATTGTGTTTAAAACAATAACAAATGCTCTGTAAAGATAGATTTTTTCCCCAACGCAACACTGACAAATCGATTTCAGGTCCTTTTATTGAAAACAGAAAGTATTTCTGTAAATAAATGACCGAATAATGCATTTATTTATATAAATTTGATAATAAAATTATTAAATATGTTGAAAGGACAAAGATTTTTGATCGAATATCACCAGAAAATCAATTTAAAGTCGTTTTAGTTAATGCAGAATGTATTTCTGTGAATAAATGTCCAAAAAGTGCATTTGCTTATAGAGTTTGTTAAAACTTTTTTTAAACATGTTCACAGTAAAAAGAAAGTGTTAATAAAGCACCAATATCAGGGTACAATATTGTTGGAAGTGGCTCAAAAAAGCATATATAAAACAAAGATAAAGTAGTTATAAATTGGGATGTCAAGATCAGAAATAAGGTAAATATATTAACAACACAATGCACTTCACATAGAAGTCATCGACATAGAAGTCATCGACAATCACAAGATGTCGGCACGCTGAGGGGCAAACAATAATACCAAATACATTGGACTAAACTTTATTTTTATAATAACATGGAAAATAATTATTTTTCACGATAAGTGTATTCAGACTATTTAACTATTTAATAACTATTTAATTGAATAGTAAAATTGATATGTTTTTTTGTAACTGTGAAAAATATTTTTTCTCAAGTTATAAATTAATTTAAGTTTTATCCTCTGGGATTTGTATTATATCTTGGCCCTCAGTGTACAGACATCTTGCCAGCTGACGTCACAACTTGAAATACTTGATATTAGAAATCTTAGCGCATATATAACTGGAGGGAACCAGGAAATGGCAGAGTTATTGACAAAATAAAAGAGACATACTATGAATTAGCGAGATAAGTTATCTCTCTCGCGCAGCGATCTGATTGGCTGTTTACAGCTCCCCTCTAAATTAAGGTTAAATAGTTTACATGTATGCGCAAGTAGGGACGCTATAGTGAGGGACGCGCCAAATGCTATGTGGAGGGGGGAGTTGGAACGGAATTTGGAGCCAGCGGTAGAAGGCACGATATATTTAAATGGCAACAAAGATGAGAAACATTACATATCGAAAGTACCGAAGCATGAAGCTATAGCAAATTTCAATAACTCTACAGTATCTGCTGTTGAAACGAAAGTATCGCTCTCTCCGAAGTGCAAAGCTGTAGTAAATTTTAGTATAGTATCTTCATTTGAAACGGAAGTGTTTCTCTCTTCTCGATCGACCAATCCGCAGTCAGCTGCCCGATTGGCGTGTCCCTTACTACAGGCTCCCTATGCGCAAGTAAAGAGCTATTTATGGAGAAAACTTGAAAAGACCAATCATGTTGCCGTGCGAGAAGGATCTTATTCCCCAGCCCTAGTCAGTGGTGGCAGAACGCGGATATCTCTAGCATGCGCAGTAGTTATTCCTGTGTATTTTTAGGTTATATAAGGCCAAGTGTCAATTTAAAAATACATAAGAATCACTACTGCGAATGCTCGAGATATCCGCGTTTGCTCACAATATAACTTTTTATCTTGAATAATTCGTACCTTAATAAGAATACATAGTGGAGCATAGGCATCTTAAGATTACTAGGAAAGTAGAGCATATGGATGCTAAATTCCCCACGCATGAAGTTGTTCGATATTTAGGATGAAAAGGTCTTTCTATAAGCGTAATAATAGCATCCTCAGATTTAACAAATTTAAAAAAAAAAAACATTAGGAAAACGTACAAAATTCAATTTGATCAAAATAAAAACTATTTGATCAAATTTTCTATTACTAGACATTAATCTAGAAAGTTTGAAATATTTTTCAAAGCATTACTTTATTATTAAAGTTAAATATTATGATACCATTTTAATATTATTATCATTTATAATAATAAGTTTAACTTAATTGATTTTAAAAAATACTTACTTGAATTAGAATTAAAAATACGGGAACTGAATCTACAATTATTTAGGGGCTATAAAACTATACAATTTAAATAATAATTTATTTTTTGTCAATATGTAAATTTTTATTCAATTCTCGTACTGTTTGTTGCGTAATTATTTACATGAAAGTAACAAAACCTCGATTTGAACTTCTCGCAAACAAAATACGCAAATTTATATTTATAATTTGAGCATTTTACCTTTTTCGGCAATAAATAATGCCTTGATAACTTTAATAAACATTCTAAACAGTCATGCGTTAGAAAGAGAGATTCGATAAACTAAATTAGTGGACATCGGAATCCCACCCCTGGTAATTTCAATCATGCTCATACCTCAAAGCCTAGTTTCACAAAGTGGAATCCGCATACCTTTAACTTTTCTAAGACCACTGCATGCTTGACAACAGCTGCCAAAATTTCAAAACAGTAAAATCTGACCTTTCGTACCCCACCTTATGGCTATTACGTACCCTACATACTTGGTATGCCGTACCCCAAGTTCGAGAGATATCTGAATCCCTACTGAGGTACAGTGAACACCGTTATAATTTTACCTGTAACAAGACATACCACCAAGTTTTTACTGTGTTCTTTGCAAGAACTTTTGGGATAAGTGTAACATTTCATAGGTATAGTTAGTTCCTCTTTAATTTCCAGCTATAGAACTTCCAACTTACTTATCTCTGCGAAGATATTTTGCCAACATCTCTCTCTCTCTCTCTCTCTCTCTCTATGCTTTTATTATGCTAGGGGAGGAGCGTTTTCCGCGATATATCTATTGAAATGGTCGCTTTTGCCATATCAAGGAAGCGTTTTCATCCATGTCTCTTCGAAATGTCGGATAGGAATGAATGTGTCTTTTACATATAATATATAAGTGAGAAAAAGAGCTTTGTTAAAGAAAAATATATATTTGTCGCAAATTTAAAGACGTTTAATAAAATGACAATTGGGAAATTGCGTACATTATGTAAAAACTACTTACAAGGTTGGACATGATTTTTGTCCTTTAAACAACTGAATGTGATTTTCATGTTTTTTTTCGCGTCGATTACGAATCCACCGAGAAAAATGCTCTAGCATGCAAGCGTTTTTAGTAAAACGCGGTTCAATAGTCAATAATAAATGTAGATTTTCGGCATATTTAGGAAGATCATAAAATATTACGGAGATATCCTAGAATATTCCATGTAGGCTAATATCACAGCTTAAACATTCAGCAAAGCCAATTTCCAACGGTCTCATGTTATTGCCCTTTAGTTTTTTTTTGTATAATAGCTTTAAAGAAAAAGGTTTAAACATTGATAGTTGACACAAATGAAAACGTTGTTTGTTAAAATTAGCATTTGAAGGACTATCGACATCCGTGCTATTATATTGGGTTTCCCAGACTCAGGTATCCGGAAATATATAGCTGCATAAAAATAAAATAATAAAATCGAAAATTTTTGTTTCTGAAAACTGTTGAAGTTTTAGCTTTTGATTGATAAAATATTCAGACTGAACTAATCAGGATCGAGGTATAAACAAACGTGCGCACGTGAGTAGGAGTCGAACGCAGTGTTATCGAAGCGAGCGCAGAAGATGTTGGGTTTACGACGAGAGAGCACTACGTTGGACTCGCACTCACGCCCACATGACTGTTTATACAAAGGGCTACATGGGCATGGGGCACCCTGCAGATCATTTCGGCGTAAATATGGATCAACCCGTATGCGAATCTATTTCGGCACCTGAACCAGGATGGTCGACCCAAATTCGGACCGACTTTGGCCCGCCGTAGATCGGCAACCAAAGTTGAGCCAACTTTTTTATTCATAAGAAACTTATGTCGTCCCAATCTTAACAGCCAACGTTCGCAGTCTAAGTGAGACAGACTATTGGCAACACTTTGGCCCGAATATGGCCCGACCATAGGGGGAAGTAAGGGAAATATTTCTTTAACGAATAACGTCGACATTCGCCCAATTGTGGGCAATTGTCAGCCCAGTAATAGCGGTACAAAATTAATGCAGTTTAGCAGTCAAAAATTTTATTTATTTTAGGTCCAGCTTCTTAGTCAACGTTTCGGACTAGTACCAATCCCTGTTCAAGATTCTTGTTTGGACCGAAGTAAAAAAATTCAAAATAAATTAAAAAACAGTGAGAGAAGGCTTGAACATTAAATTGTATACATCTATGCCTTCAACTTAAAATAAAGTTCTTTTTTGATTTTCATAATAGAGGACATAACCTCACAACTTCTCACGGAAAATTGTTTGAAATGTGTTTTTTGCAAATTTTTGTTCCTGTTCACATTTTTGTAACAGTTGTTAATAAGAAAATTTTGTTTCAATTGTGTTTCAGAAATCCATTTTTTTTTAAGTTTTGTTTTAAATAAAGCAACGTAATGACGCGTTCTCTTACAGTTTTTTGAGGTTATGCTCTATATCTTTATGATTTTTTTTACATTCTCATCATTTAGGATTGAGAAAGTATTAGAATTGTCGGATATTTGATATCACACTTTTTCAACGGATCTTCACGTTTCGAGACCCCCTGAATCCGAAAATCAGGTTTTCACGATTGCGTCTGTCTGTCCGGCCGTCCTTCCTTAAACACGATGACTCTCGAAAAAATGAACGAATCAAATTCATCTTTGGCACACTTGTTTTAGGTCCCAAAAAAAAGACGAGTTCGTGAACCAGCCATTTTTGATAAAAAGCAAATTCTCAGAGTTAGAGCGTTTTCAAAGTTTTTTTAATCAACCGAAAATAAAAATTTGAAGCCGAAAAACGCACGATATGAAAAAAAGTCAAGAGAAGAAAAACATTTCTTTTTAAAATCCCTACAAGATTATCATAACCAATTTTTGGATTTTCTTCAAAAATCGAAAATTCAATTTTTGATTTCACAAAAAATAATGGAAAATAAAAACTGCCATTTTGTGGACAGACTATGTAAGATACGAAAAAAGATGAATTAACAAAAACGGTTATCCCAAAAAAGGGGTGTTCAGACTTGCGAGCGAAGCGAGTCGCGCGATGAGAATGTACCCGCGAAGCGGGCAGATGTTTTTCAATAAAACCCTATGAAAATTTTACAATTTTACATCCCACTGTGTACTGAATAGAAATTTTAATTTTAAATAGCAGACATGGCAATAATAATTGATATAATATCAAGAAAAGTCACTTACAGGAATGTAATCTAGCTCTCCAAGCCAGGGGATCACTAACCAATCCCTGCAAACCTGGCCAATAAACAGCCGGATGTCGGGGTTCTGTTCGTTGTTGGAATTGACTGATTCCTAAAACAAACATTTGAGAAAGATATTTTGATAAATCAATATATGGGTGAAAATATACAGTTGACAATATCACGTTCCTGGTATATTATATGCATCAAATTTACAGAATTCATGAAATTAATGGAATTCGTGGAATTCGTGGTACTGTCAGAATTCAACGAATTCACGGAATTTTCGGAATTCATTCAATTTGCGGAATTGACCAAATTCATGGAATTAATGGAATTCACGGAAATGATGGAATTCAAACAATTCATGGAATACACGGAATTAATTGATTTATTGGAATTCGTGGAATTTATTAAATTAATTAAATTTATGGAATTCATGGAATTCGTGGAATTTATTAAATTAATTAAATTTATGGAATTCATGGAATTCGCAGAATTTAAGCGAGTCACGGAATTCAACTAATTCAGTAAATTTGAGGAAATCGTTGAATTCTTTGAATTCGCGAAATTCAAGGAAATCATAAAATTCAATAAGTTATTAAAATTCTATGAAATTACGGAATTCACGGAATATATAGAATTTAGGGAATTCCACAAATGCTGTGAATTCGTGGAATTCCGCAAATCTCTTGAATTCCATGAATTCCGCTAATTCCATGAATTCCTTCATTTCCATTAATTCTGCGAATTCCCTTAATTCCTCGAATTCTGTAAATTCCTTGAATTCCATACAAACCGTGATTACAGTCAATTCCGCGAATTTCATGAATTCCGTGGTTTCCATGAATTTTGTGAAATCCGTGAATTTCGCCATTTTAACGAATTCCTTGAATTCGGCGAATTTATTATTCTAATAATTGCTTGAATTCGCTCAATTCTGTGATTTCCATGAATTCGATTAATTCTGTGACTTCCGCAAATGTTGTGAATTTTATAATTTTCGTAAATTCCCTGAATACTATGAATTTCGCAAATTCCATCAATTTCGTAAATTCCATCAATTTCGTGAATTCCTTCATTTCCATGAATTCCGTGAATTCTGTGAATGTCATGAATTCCATGAATTTCCTGAGTTTAATGAATTCCAAGAATTCCGAGAAATACTTGAATCTGGGAAATTCCGTAAGTTCTTCGAAATCCATTAATTTTGTGATTTCCTTGTGCACAATTTTCGTCTTAGAAAGATCTAATACATGTATTGGAATGCTGGACCGTGACTTTACGATTTACAACACTAACAATACATGTATTGCAATTTCATCATTCCAATATCATGTTTGCAATTTTACCTTACGCTTCTATTGCAGAAGTCTTGTAGAAGTGTTGTAGAATTCCAAACATTTTTAACAGTGCCCGTGTAGAAATTCCAATGGGGAACTAGTCTGGTTCCCGACCAATTTACTCCACTTAAAGTTGAAGATAGTCGGTTCATCTGACTATCCCTCGACTAATTTCCAAGATTGAATGGAGAACATATCTTACGCTCAAAAATGCATAAATTTGTGCAGCTAAAATTCCCCAAAATTTATAGAATTTAAAAAAAAAACTTCCGCTGGAACGCAGCAATGGAAGAGCTTCACTCTGAAGGAACCCCCATGTTGGTCACCTTAGTCTCTGCTCCAGGTAATTATGCTTTGTTACGTATGGACTGCTGTCTTAAACAATCGACGCGTAATTTCTGTTGCGCGACAGGTGGTACGTCGCGCCCTTGCGGATTTTCTTTAAAGCTATACTACTATATCTTTAAAGCAGTATACTACTCTTCACTGATTAATCAAAAACTTTTTCTCTTTCCAATTTAAACTACCTGAAGGATAAGACTTTATTTACATATGGCAAACCTTTGAGATCAATTTAAAAATAAGCATCTATACAAATTTAGAGTCTTATGACTTCCGGCGGGCACTTTTCACCTACATCTATATGTATATCTTTTCCAATTTTGATTTTCTTAAAATTTCATACCAAGCTATTTATGAATGTTCCTAGAAATTCGCAATTTTCTAAACAATACTACAACAAAATAACATTACGTCTTTTTGCAGGTTTTGATCATTCTTTTTATAAAAATTTGATTTCGATACAAAATTATTAACTTAATAATTATTTATTAAGAATTTTTGAGATGACTTTAACATTAATAAATCTTTTCTCCAAAAAACTGTGTAAAATTATTCAAATATTATGCTAGTTTATCGAATATTTTTTTGGAACGGTTCGCTAAATTTAGTGGGAATCACGGAATCCCCCAAATTGTAGGGAATATTCCAAAACTTTCGTATAAGTTACCACAAGTTTAGGAAAATTTCCTTCAAAAATTGTAGGTATTATCTAATTTCCTAAATTTTAGGGAATTTTCCCCAATTTTTTAGTGAGGCATAAGAAATTTTAGGAAAATTTTCCCAAATCTTGGGGAAAGTCATTTTCCCCAACGAAAATGTAGATTTTCCCGCGCTAAATAGTGGGGAAAATTTCCGAAATTTTTTACAGTGTAGTTTTAAGAAATATTTTCAAAAGCAGAGTGTTTATATTAACTGTGTTTAACTTTGCTACAGTGCCTTATATTGCTGTGTAAGTATATCTGAGAAAACAACATTCGCAAAGTAGAATACAGTCGATATATACTCGGTCTTTGGAAATCATCGTGAAGACTTTTCTTCGGGAGAATCGTATTTACTTTTTTTAAAGAATTTATTATATGGGTAATAAATGAGAACTTCTTTAAAAAAAATACATTTTAAATACGTAAGTCGTGTTTGAACTTACAAACTTTTTCTTATGGAAACGAAAAAATTGTAAGACCAGGCCCCGACTGAAATTTTGACAACAAAAAGCCCAACTAGTCCCCGACTGGGTACTTTGTCAAAATTAATAACCCGACTAGCCCCCGTTTAGTGCCCGACTTGTGATAGGGCCAAATGGGGTTATTTCCACACGGGTGTAGATCAGCAGGATTTCCAAAACAAGGTGTTACACTTGTCAAAGAGCTTTGTTGATAAAAATTGTTTTCATATTAGTAATATTGATTGTAAGATTTCTAAAGTTTTCTTGATAACGAAAAGTTTTCTTTAAAGCAACCCTGATATAATTTGCATGAATGCAGATAAGGGCAATATTACCTTTTTTTCTGAAATAATCAGATTATGTTAGGGATATGGAAAATTTACTTTGCAACAATGATATAATTTTGATATATTAAATAAAAATTCATTAGAACAATTTAAAAGAGGCACTTTCAAAGTGCTGAAAATTGGGGAAATAAAAGACTTAGGAAAAGATATAAGATGGACTGGTAATAATACTGAAGACACAGTTCTTGCCAGACGTTATAGTTTCAGAAAGATTCACAAAGATCGCTATCCTTTAAGAATGGCTATTTTAACTATTGATACTCCAACTAAATTTGTAAAATAAATTTTAATTTGATTCTCAAAGAGTTTATCACAACTTCTAAATATAATATAAAAAATTTATAAGAATTTCAAAAAATTATTATTGAACAATTTTACATAGATAGAATAGTATTAAAATACGTACTCGAATATGTCAAAAATAATTGATCAAAGGGACAGTTCTTTTATGAACTCAACCTTTTTGTTTAATTTGATGCATCTTTTTATAGTCAAAAGTTTGGTACTGCTCTTGGTTCAGTCATTTCTCCAATTTTAGCAGAATTTGTTACGAAGGGTTTGGTGGTTCTTGCTTTTAAGAAGTTAGATTTTGTATTTTGTATTTTTCGGTATGTTGATTCCTTTTTCTGTGTACCTCTGGCAAATTTGCTGATGGTTGTCAATGCTATTAAAAGTTTTCATCCAAAACTTCAATTTACCCATGAAATGAAAAGGAATAATAAAACCATTTTTTTTTTTGGACATAGAAGTAATTTAAGGTCAGGATGGTAATATTATTACCAATTGGTACAGGAAAATACATATTCAGGTAGAATTTTTAATTTATTTTCTGCTCATCCCTTTCAAAACATTAAAACAAAGTTGCAGTAATAAGAGATTTAGTTAACAGAGCGCTATGTTGGTCACATGGACCATATTACGAAAAAAATTGAATATTGTTAGGAATATCTTTTTTCTAAATCATTGCCCTCAAAAGATAATGGAGAAATATATTAAAATTAGAATTCAATAAATCAAAAGCAGAAAATTCAACTTTTTTCCTGCATACTTAAAACTATTCAATTTATGTTGAAAAAGTTTGAGATTCATACTATTTTCCGTATATCATTTACAATGGAATGGATTAATTAATAACTTATTGCAAAGATCCTTTCGATAATTTTGAAAAGGGTAATCATGTCTATAAGATCACTTGCAAGATTTATGCGATAACTTAAGCCCGTACAGAAATGTTGGTGTGGCGCCGGTCGGGCCCCGATCAGGAAAAATGTGGGCCCGATAGGGTAATCTGTCTAGCGGTAGACCGTAAATGAAATGCCCTACCCGACCTGGCCCAGATCTGGGCATCAAAAATGGGGACCTGATCTGGTCCAGATATGGCCCCTTTAATTTTTTATTTCTCTAATTAGTGAAATTTCAAAAGTTTTAATATTAATATTTTTTCAACTTTATATTTTACAAAACTTCAATTTTTCAATCATTTAAATTATATATCATTATACATTATATCACGAACAATGTTCAAATTTAGAGCTATTACACACACGCACGCACAAATGAATTTTAATTATAAATATTTTTGAATCTTCCTAATATTCTTTTGGAATGATTCTTGTTTGACTAATGCACATGGGGCACTTGTGGTGAGATTTGGAAAGTGAGGTTATGTTCAAGAAAATATAAAAAGCATTTATCTATAATGTTAATAATCCGGAAATTCATACATTTGGTATAAGGTGATCTCTATTTTCACGAGTTCTTAGATTTAATATACAAATGTATAGTAAATGTATATTAAAATTGCAAATTTTTTTAACAGTGTAAGCATGCCGTTCCTCCATACTACAGTGGAGTTAAAATAATTTGAAAAATTCGATTTTTTTGTACTTACGTTATTATTAATAATATGAAATTATGATTTCGTTGAAAAGTACTTTTCAAAGATACACGGAAAAAAATCGTCTTTGTTTTACATTGCGTTTAACTATACAACGAAATGTGTTATAAAGTTCTATGAAATTAAATGGCCGGGGTGACGTAACCTCGATTCAAAGGCAGGGTATACAAAAAACGTAAAATAGTTCTATAAAATCTAAAATTTTAGCTAAAATACAGTCTATATCGAAGAAGCTTTAAAACCAATTTATCGCCGAAAAAAATTAATCTTTTGTATTATTATATTAATACTTTATACTTTAATATTTGTTCACATGTTCGAGCACACAATTATATGGTATTACACAATCACTCAGTGGCGGAGTGGGTACCCAGGGTCGCGGTTGGGGATCCAATATTGGGGGCGACTCCTAAAAAAAAGGTTATCGGAGAAAAGGAAAAATTGTTTCTAAGGAGTATAACGTGAATGAACTAGAAGTCTGTAAAACTGTACCCCCCCCCTTCCCAGATTGTCATAACAACGTTTTGAAATTTTTTGAAAAATCGAAAATTCAAGTTTTGATGAAACAAAAAAATAATAAAAATAAAACATTCTGTATCATCTTATAACTATGCAATAAGAAATTAAATTTTCTTAATAACAAATCAGTTAATTTATAGAAGGCGAACTCTTTAAATTATAAAAAACAGACAGTGAAAATAAGTCTGTTTCAGTACCCTGACATATAATGAATTGTAATAATATAAATCGATTGAAACGATACATACATTTTTCAGGGTAGCTGAGAATAAAATTTAGAGAAAAATAAGGAACAAAAATATTAAATTATTCATTATAAATAAAATCTGTATTTTATTTGTCAATAACTGAATAAGCAACCCCGGGCCGAGGTACAAAAATAAATGTTATATACATTTGATATAATAGTGTTCAACATAATGTAGACAAGTTCGCATTGTGGAAAAAATCGAGGGCGAAGCCCGAGATGCGTGATGAAGATGTGTTCGTTAAAGCCGAAGGAGCTTTAACAAAAGATAATTCGCAATCCCCAAATTACAGTTTTGTCGATGTTTTGACCTTTAATTTTAAAAAGTGCGTGCACAAATGCAGGGAAGTACAAAGACCGAGCGCAGCAGGCAGATTGTTCAACCAATTGTTAATTTTTGTTTGTTTCTTATTATTTTTCATGAATGAGAAACTTGTCACACCATAGACTGAAAGTTTCTAAGTATTGTTGCCGCGAAGATTTAAGCCTTGAACTGAATAAGTATTTCATAATAACAACATTAAAGATAACGAAAAAATTCTGAAATTATAATAAAGTAACAATTATTATAGTAAAGTATAGAAAAATATACTAATGTAATGTTTTACAATTTCCAAAATAATGAAATATGTTTTTTGATCAGAAGTCTTGAAATATAAGCTAATAACATGTTTTAGAGAAAATTTCGACTTATAAGTAGTCATTTTAATATAAATATTTATTTTTAATATAACCATTAATAAAATAATTAAATACAGCCGATACTTAGTCCACATTTTGTAATAAATTAAATGAGTTGACCCCTTTCATATTTGTAAACAAAATGGATTCATTATTTTTACAAAAATAAGTTAATCTGGAAAATCCTTCAAGGTACGTATAGGCCCACCCTACCGATAGAAATCTCGGAGTATTCTCAGGCGAAACAGCCTGGCCGGTTTGAGACTATCTGCCGATTCGAGTTAAATGATTTAGCCTCAGAGATAGTGAGAGAGATTTGGGTCCTTTTCAAGGTCCTTTCAAGGCCAATTCAGACTAACCGTTCTCGGTTCGTCGGTTCCAGCATTTAGGTTCGATTCTAATTTCAACCGTGCGTTTAGCAACCGTAGACAATGAGAGCGCTCGCTAAAGCCACGATGCCTGTCAGTTGCTTCTCCAGCTTGTGGCCATCACTCACGTCACTTTAATCTATGAACCGCGCGTGCGTGAGAACATACTGCGTACAGTCCTATGTTAAAGAATATGAACTTAGTAAAGTAACGGAATGGCGCTATCTATCGGAGATAGAACAAACTACAGCTCTAATCCGGCAACCTCTTCGCTCCGCTCCTCCTCCATACCATGCAAATTATAATAAATTTTTTTATTTAGATTTACAGGAAGAATAATTTACGTAAACAAACCATTTTATGCAATATAAAAAACATGAAATAGCGCATGATAAAAAATTAATTGAGATTTCTTGATATTGCATGAAATGGTTTTCTTGTGTAAATTATTCTTCCCATAATTCTAAATGAAAAAAATATTTAAACAGATACATTAAGCCCAACACTTGAGTACCACTCCGAACCGATCGGTCTCTTTTCAATTTAAAAATAAAAATAATGTAAATTTGTTTCAAACAGAAAATGTCAATAATTTGCAGACGTGGTTAATATAATCACTCACTCGTTATTTACATGTCCGCCATGTTCCTATATTCCTGATCTTCCCCGTCTATTACACAAGCATCAACACAGACGCCACCTAGGGGAGATTGAAATCACTAAAACTGGTTCACATTTTAGCCTTAAGGTGAAACGGTAACTTCCTCCAAATAGTTTCAGCAAAACCACTCGCAAAATAATGCATTAATTCAAATTTTGTTTTTTGCACTGTTAAAAGTATATCGAAATCTATGGCGGGCTTCTCTTCAAAATTAATTTTTTTCATTTTAATAAATTTTTATTAACAAAATCTGAGATTATCGCATTCCAAAAATTTTGGATGTTAAAAATGGGAGAAGCCCGCCATGCGGAAAGTACTAATGAACATAATATCAATAAAAAAAGATTAAATTATTCACTTATTTAAACATTGTTTTGCTGAAAACAAAGTAAAATAAACCAGGAAAAATTCTGCGGAAAACCGGTTTTTTAGTTCCCGGCTTTACCGCCAGTGGTCACTACTGATCTATTCTT
>NC_046659.1:34608194-34610118 GCF_010883055.1 Belonocnema kinseyi
TCCTCCTGAAGCGGATTAGGTTTTAGGATTCTAGGTGCTGAATGAAATTGCTTGACCGCGCCACGCCCCGAAGACCCGAACAGTGGCCCAAATATGACAATTGGTTCCAAAATAGCCTAGCCTTAGAGGGCTTAGAGCAGTGGTCGGCAAACTTTTTGCTTCATTTTCAGGTATGGTCAGGCTCCACCAGACTTAATTTTTTCTACTACTTTTCGATCTATTCATGTACCTAATGTATGTGAGCTTACTCCAGGTTAGCTAAAACCTGTAAATCGGAAAAACGAATGGATTTTGTTGACTGGTTAGTTAGAGTTGACTGGTTAGACAAAAATTTGGTAAAAGTCAGGAATTTTCTATTTAAATAATTATCTATGATTATAAGTTAGATAATTTAATTTTTTCAATTAAAATTTTTTTATTCAGTATATAAAAGATTGTGTATTAAAAACTTTCCAAAAGATTGTATTATTCATATATTATTGATTGTATTAGTCATCATTTGTGTTTGATATATCAACTACACTGAAACTTTGATATTGGGTCGATTTTGGGACTGGCCTTGGCGGGGAATTACCCAGATATAGGGGTGCACATCCATCGCAACTCTTTTTACTCCTATTTTCGGCGTGGCGTCAATGTTCGGAAGAACTTTATTAGGGGTCCGATATCTAGGATTCAGTGTGTTATGTTATTAGTTTAAAATTAATTTTTTATTTGAAAATTGAACTATTTCATATTTAGCTGAACATTAATTTTTGTACAATGAAAATTCAACTACTTGGATAGAAGTTAAACCACTGTGTTAAAAATTAATGTTGTTTTCAAGTTTTAAATCTTTAGTTGAAAATTGAACTATTTTGTTTAAAATTTAGTTCTTTTTTCTTAAATTTTTTTATTCCAATACAATTATTCACCCAAAAATGTCACTTTGTCAATTTCTTCTCCCGTTGGTTAGAACTGCAACTTTTTGGTTAAAGATTAACTGTTTTGGTGATAAATTAATAGATTCGGTTTGAAAATGCAACTGTTTTACAAAACAACTCGTCTTTTGACTTGAAAGTTCAATTACTTTTTTTTCTTCTTGACTGAGAAATCTTTGTGTGCTGAAAATTCGTCTTTCTGGTAACAAAATTGAATTCTTCGCTTAAACTACTTTGTTAAATTAATTTTTCCACCACCAATTTCCTTAATGGAAAATTGAACAATTATATATTTTTTAATAAATTCATTTAGTTTGTTGACAATTGATTTTTTTCGGTAAAAAATCAATATTTAAACTTAAAAATTCAGGTTTTTGGTTTGAAATTCTATTTTTTTGGTGAGATTTTAACTATTCCATTTTTGGTGGAAACTTCTTTTTTTAGTGGTAAATTATTTTTTTAACTGAAAATTTGACTATTTTCTTAAAAAAGAATTTCTTCCTTCAACATTAATTGTTTTAACTGAAAATTTAACAATTACTTGTTTTGGTAAAGATTTAGGTTCTTTAGTAGAAAATTATAATTTTTAATTGATACTAAATCTTTTGAATTAAAAATATATCTTGGCTGAAAATTCGATTTTCTTCTTGGCTGAAAATGAATTTTTCATCTTAAATATAACTTCCATTCTGGGTGAAAATGTTATATTTTTTGTTTGAAAATTCAACTATTTGCTTAAATATTCCTTTTTTTACGGAAATTTGTGCTCAGATAAAAATTGAGGCATTTCGTAGAAAATTTATTTTTATATAAGAAATCAACTATTTGAGTAAAAAAATGCTTTTTTTTAGTTGAAAATTTGTCTTTTTTGGTATAAAATTAATATTCTAGGTTAAAAACTATCCTTTTTGCTTGAAACTTTATTTCTGTCGTTGTAAATTGAAATATTTGATTTTTGATGGAAATTTTTTTAAATTGAAAATTGGTATTTTCCGTAGAAAATT
>NC_046659.1:34610218-34612294 GCF_010883055.1 Belonocnema kinseyi
TTCATACTTGCCAGGGGGCACTAGACTGTATTTCCGATTTTCTTTT
Source organism: Belonocnema kinseyi (assembly GCF_010883055.1). Taxonomy (NCBI): domain Eukaryota; kingdom Metazoa; phylum Arthropoda; class Insecta; order Hymenoptera; family Cynipidae; genus Belonocnema; species Belonocnema kinseyi. The sequence continues at coordinate 34,610,265 of NC_046659.1, forward strand.
AGATATCACTGCAGTCATTGCCGTGCTCAGCCAAACCTACCGTTTCGCCTTAAGACTAGTGTGCGTGAGAATGACAATCGTGTAAGCTGAATCGGCGCAGTGTGAGCCAGGCTGTGTCGACTCTCATGGGTTGGTTTGACCACTTATAGCAATACTAGCGCAGTCTACAAGGAGGTGGCAAACTAAAGCGTATCTATGCGTTCGTGCACGTATATGTGCATATTGTTTAAATGCATTGCATGAATTAAAATCAGAGAAAATAAACGAATTAATTCAAAATTATACAAATTTAAGACGGAAAATGTATAAATACTGTTTCCTGCATCATTTTTCGGCATAAATTTGTAGAGTTCTGCATTCATTTTCTAATAAATGAAGAAATACATGACACATAAAATGTAACTTTTTTTCAACATTTTATTTATGTGCATTATAATAGAGAAGTGAAATCAGTGACATCCTGACACAGCATAAGCAATTCAATTTACTTTAACTTTGTTTATTTTTCAATTTTCTTATTTCACTGATTTCACTTGATACGACAAGACACAACTTTTTCAAACTTAGCAAAATTTGACGTTTGTTGATGAAAACATGACCTCAGCAAACACTAGAATAGCGGCGCAAAGATATTTTAAGAAAACATTACCCCCACTTCTGCCTCTATAGTAGAACCATTTACAAGGAGGTGGATAACTACATGAGTATATGCGATCACACGCGTCCATGGGAGTCGACCTGGTGTGAGCTGCACCGGTTAACGAGAGCCGAACCGGACCGGCGAACCGCAACCGAGAACGGCTAGTTTGAATTCGCCTTTAGAGGTCCTTTTAAGAGTGATGCGACGGTAATATAATGGTCCTTTTTTATTCGACACGCAATGGGCGGGCAGAGTTATTTACAGTAGCTGGCCGTCGCTAACTCGACTCTCCCTTCTTAAATTTTTCTTTAAATTATTAACAATGTTTTTTCAATTCATAAATTTTCTCATTATACTTATTAATAATTATATCTTATATACTAATTGTGGATATTAATTCATTTCCTTATTAATTCCAATCTTAAACATCTAAAAAAAAAGTTAGATACTTGAAATCATAAAAACCCGTAGATTCCGAATTATTATGTTTTAGGCTGTTAACTATGGAATTAAAAAATCTATTTCTAAATTTTATTCCGAAAGCTTAACGAAGGACCCTTGAGTGTCGGTTACTCTATTGAGATAGCCTCTCTGCTTGTTATTTATGATCGAATTCTTATTTCAATTTCTGCCTCTCTGCTTGTTATTTATAATCATATTTTTATTTAAATTTCGGAAACTACATTTTAAAGTCTTCAGCACATTTAAACGAGATACTTGGTCTTTTAAATATATCTACCTGAGTGCCTGCGAAGAATTTCTCAGAACTTCTCAGAGCCTTAAGAATCTTTAGCATACACTCTGAGATTTATATCGGGTAGGGCAATAGAAAGTTAACATATGTAAAAAATCAATATATTAGCGGGCGCCCATACGGAGAAACTTCTGTGGTAAAATTTGATATTTTTATAATTATTTTTACAAGAGAACAATAGCAAGCCAGGATATAGCTTCACTATTATAAAAATTACTATTTTGAATATTAAACTGTGGATTTTATAATTTTATTAGAATAACTGATTATATAATTTTAGTTGTAATTAAAAAAGGAAAAGAGGTTTTACTATTTCGACTAGTCAACCCGGAGTCGACTCGTTGCACGAATCATTGGAACAATCAAAAAGACAGTTTCGATATTCCCTAGAAAATACTGTGAAGTTTACAAAATACTATGGGAAAGTTATGCTCCTTGTGCACACAGAATTGCCATAGTGTTTTGGAAAATGTAGAATCGCTTTCGTTGTTTTTCTATCGTAAATAGCAAAAATTGTGTCTTTCAAATTAAAAATAAAATAAATCACCATTTTGTAGTTCGTAAATTTTCCCATAGTCATTAGCATATTTGTTTTGTTATATATAGACATATTATAATCTGTTTAAGATTATTATA
>NC_046659.1:34612394-34625606 GCF_010883055.1 Belonocnema kinseyi
ATTTATATTATATTCTTAGCTGAAACAGAAAACAACGCTGGGAGGAGTCCAACACGAGTCTTCAGGGCTGCAGAATTAAGACTTCCACCTGTGCTAGAACGAAATATTATAATTGGAATTTCTTCATACTTATTACCTTAGTGCTAAAAATAATTATCGATTTAAAAGGCCTCTAAAATAAATCATTGCAATTATTAAGTTACTTAAAAGAAATTACAAATGAAACATATTTCAAATATAAAAACATTGAAAACAAGCAATTATTAGGTTAGGATCAATTATAAAATGAATACATATTTTTTATTCAACTTATTGAAAATAATGGATTTTTTAGATCGCTTTATTTTAAACTTAACATTTTTGAACTATTTCTTTACGTTTTTTTTAACTGGGCTTGGAATTTTTCAAATGGTTTTTTTTTTTCACAAATTTCTTAATGAAAAAAATTTTCATTTAAAATAATAAACAATTATTTATTCAGTTAATTTGTTTGGACAAAAAATTCTTTTATATGAAAATTCAGGATAAAACAGTAATTAGAATATATTTATACAATCATACGATCTGAATCAATTATATGTATTATATATAAAATTAGAAGTATATTATCGTAAATCGTTATCGTAATTTCAATATTAAATATTACATGTGCAGAAACTAATAGTAATAATAATAATCCGAAATTATGTGGATTCATAAAGATTTTTTATTATTATTTATTATAATATTTTATAATTTTACCATTTTCCGTAATGTGTAAATTGTTAACCAACCCTAATTACATCCAGTTCTTCGCAATATAAAAATTTCCGTTGCGCAATTTGTTACAATAAGAAGCTCCAGCAGTATCAATATCCGCTTTTGTTAAGAGTTCACAGTGAAATTTCGTATGTAAAATCTTACAAGCTCGAAGATGATGATTGAAGTAGCAATCAAGCATTGATTTTGTGATCAGAAAGAAATTAAGTTCTTCAATCAATACCATGAAATACATAAAATAAAATTGCAGACCTAATTCGGAAAACTTTACTATTACGCTGTCTTTTTTACTGCGTTGCCCCTGTACTGGATGCAGTTAGTTGAAATAACTTTCTTGTTCATATGTTTCGGCCATAAATGAGTAAAAATTGAGATCGCTGGTATATTTTGAATGGAAAGTGACCTGATGGAATCAGCAATGTTCTATAAGATAAATATTAATTTCAAATACTTTTCAATACAGTTTAATACAATATTATATGCAGCGGCGGATCCACAGATACCCTACAGGGGGGCGCCACCGCCAACCTTATACTGAGGACTAGAAAAAAAAGGTCCTTGATTCAGTTTATTTTAAATTATCAAATTCTATTGATGAGCTTTTTTTAATGGCATTATCAAATATTGAAAAAAAAATCTTTTTCAATTACTGTGAACTTTACATAACGCCTTATACGTATTATTTAGCAAAAAAAATTAATTTCAGTCATGAATTTAAAAAAAGTTGAGGCTTTTAAAGCTCTTTGAAAATGTCACCAAGAATTTCCTGTCTGAATTTACAACAAAATTAAAATTAATATCCATCCCTTTCAACGCATTAAACATTCTAGAAATGAACGTTTTCTGAATAAAAAAAGGTTTTATTAGATGAAGTGTTGTCTATAAATAACTAGTTACGTAATGTAGGAACTACTTGAAATTCATTAATTTATAACTTTTTTTCTATGCCATAAAGAACACAAAATAATATTAAGAATAATGTAACATCAAAATTTCAAATAACTATTATCTCTTAACAGATTTTGAGCACGTTAATTCGAGTTAAAATTAAATTCTGAGAATTAGTAACAAGAAAATCAGTAGTATCAGTTTGGTTTTAAATTTATATAAATATAATTTTTACATGATTCATAAGAAAATTAAAAAAAGATTTTTGAATATTTCAGATTTGTCAGAAAGATTCTAGAAGATTTGAAAGAAATTTTTTTCTTTTTCAGGATTTTACCAACTATTCGGGTAAATGCTAGTCTTTTCAAAAGAATTTGAGGACTTTTAGAAATTTGGAAAAATCAAAAAATATTGGATCGATTTTCAGAAATGTTTCTTAGTTTTTGAAACTTGTTATTCACTTAAAACCTCTTAAATTCCCGAAAATTGTTGTAACTGACTTGAATTTTTCTCCAAATTTTGAAAAACCATCCGAAATGTCAAAAATTGCCGTATAATCATCTATATTTCCGCAGACATTTTACGAAAATGTTGTTTTTTTTTAATATTTCGAAATTTTTTAAAGTTTATTTTTGAAATCTTTAAAAATCTACATTTCTAAAAGTTTTATAAATTTCATAATTCTCTTTTAATTTCTTTAATTTTACTAAATGTTTCTTGAATTAACTCGTTTTTCAAATTCTGTTTTAAATTTCTCAATCCTTATGAATTATGGTATTTTGCTTTAAAATATTCTACACTCTTTTTCGAAATTTCAGGAAATTATTTGATATGCTTAAAAAACCTTTTTCAATTTTCTGTTAAAGTTCATTTTTTAAATCAAAAAATGACTTGAGTTATTACAGACATGTTAAGAAAATTCTTTTTATCTACTTTTGTTAGACCTTCTAAGCCTTCTAATCTTTAACAATCAGTCAAATTTTTCCTGATTTTTTTTTAATTCTTCAAAATTACAAAAATTGGATTTAAAATCTTCCAGATTATTCTTTGACAATTTTTTTTAAATCTTTCGAAACTTTTAAAAATAATCTCTTAAAATTAATTTTTCGAATTAACAAAAATTGTAATTTCCGATAAACCTGAAAAAAATATTTATTATCGTGAAAACTTTAAAAATTCTTAAAAAATCTTAACAAGGTCTAATTATTTTTAAATTGTTAAAAAATTTCTAAATCTATTAAACTTAATCAAATTTGAAAGTACATTATTTAAACCGACGTAAGCTTAAAAAAATGGCGTAACAAAATTACACACGAGGGCTTGAAAAGAATTATTTTCCTTCATTTTTCTAAAACGATGTAATATAGAAAAATTCAAAATTTGAGTTCAAAACCTTTTACACACTTTTTACAAATTTCAGGAAATAATTAATAATGTTTTGTGATACTTTTCCAATTTTCTCGTAGAATTCATTACAATTCAATCATTATAAATTTTACTATCAACATTTTTTCATTTCTTTGACAACTTGTAAAATTCAATGTACCTAAAAAATTTTAACATCCTTAAAAATAAAAAAAATTAACTCTAACTTTTTCATATTCTTTTTACACATATTTTAAGATATTTTGATATGAATCTTTCCTAATCGCACTTTGCTACTAAAAATTTTGCTTTTTCCAACTCTCAGTGGCAATTAATAACATTGGAATATATTTCTAATTGATATGGAAAAAGTATTTCTTCGAATCACTCTTGCAATGATTACAAGCTCTGCCACTATATTCTAGCTTGCCATTGAACTGTTGCAAATATAAATGTTATTATACTAAATTTCTCAATCAAAAGTTTCTCCGTGCATAAAAAATGCATTTAGGTGACCTATACATTTTTAATCAATAAATATGTTTTGGATTGCATCGGAAACAAATGAATTTAAAATTCCGTAATGTAGTTGATGATATTAGGGAATTTCTTAGGAATAATATGAGTGAAAAGAAATGGTAGGCCACTTTTTACTTTACTAGCATTACTTATGGGAGTAGAAGTGTAAATCGTGGATATTATTGAATATTCCTTTAACTCTTTCCATTTCAATCTAACATATACTTATTTGCTGACACAATATAATCTTATTGGGGCGCATTGGCATGGCATAGGAGGCGCCAACTAAGGGGGCGCAGCCGGGGTTTCCCGGCTGCGCCCTGTGCCAGTCCGCCACTGCAATCACTACACTATTTATAATCGCACGCAATACAAATTTTTATTTTCCGCGGGTTTGAACCCTATATGTTTCGCATTCCTAACGCCTAAAGCCTCGCGGCTAACCTTGCTTCAAGTGTAAAGAAAAAAATCTGAAATATAACCTACAGCTGTGCAAGACCGTCTGCAAATATTTGTGACCCATTCTATGCAAAATGTTTCTAAGCACAAATTAAATTGCATATTTTATGTAATTAAACGAGATTTTAACTAAATTCAAAAATATTTCAAGATATTTTAAATAATTTTAAACAATTCAATATATATTTTAAAAAATTTAATTGCTTTGAAATGATTTCTACAAATTTCCGAAGGTTTCAACAGATTTAACAAAATTCAATTATAAACTTTAAAAATGTTCAAATCAAATAACTCCCTTAAAATCCCTTGGAATTTCTAAAAATCTGTTTAAATACTTGAAAATATTTGTAAATTACATAAAGATCCTTAAACTTTTTTCAATTTTTTAAAAATGATTTAAAATGCTTTGTAATATTTTAAATTCCTTCACCGATTTTATAAACCATATAAAACTCATGGAAATGCTACAAAATCTCTTAAAATCTTTTTAAATCTTTTGAATTCATAAAAAGTATTTTAAAGTCTTTGAAATCAGGCGTAAGATAACGAAATTACCTAAAAGTCCTGACCTATTATATACATCAAATTCAAATATTATTCTGAAGATAGAAAAATGAAAGGCAAATTAATGTTAAATACATAATTTATTTAGAAATTGTTCAATATAATATTTGATAAATCTTAATCTTGTACAAATTTTGGAGTTAGGTATTCAAAAGCTTCTTCACTAACCTCATTTGCTATAAAACAAGTCTGAAGACGGCGACTAATGCCGAGTCGACGCGCACCTCCCCGACTCATCAATCTCGCATAGCATGCCACTGCATGATACACCGATTGGTACGGCTAAATCAAGCGAACAGCCGGATGCCCAATGCAACACTTAAACGCAGTGTTTTTTAAAATGGGTAGTTGATCAAAGTATACGTCCAATACAGCCATGATAGCGAAGCATGAGATTCTTGTACCTACACTATAATATTTTGATATTTGAATACTATATCTAATACTACACTTTTCCCAGCTATCATTTCAGTCAAACAAACTTGCCTTATCATATTAGGCTTGGTGATTTTCCTATACGTAGGTTATAAATCTCAAATTCGTATGGCTGAGACAGTACAATTTTCTTTCTAATTCAGTTAGAAATTCTTAAGCAAACTTTGATTGCCATTAACCTCAAACTATTCCTTTCAATATATGTCGTCCGTTTTGAGCGGTACAGGTGAGCACAGCCGAAAAATGAATTTTACACGTGCAAGTGGCAAATCACGGCAATTTAATTTTGTACGGCTTTCTGCCTAGTGACCGATCCTTTAAAAAAATGACAAAAAACCTAGTGCCGTACAAAAGTAGTGGTACCGGAAGTTAGGAAATTTTTTTAATTCCCCCACTATTTTTGAAGCAATACGGGTAATTTATTACTGTACGGCATTTGTGTAATTCGCTTTATATATTTATGCAATTACGTTATTCAGAAACGCCGTACGTATGTTCAAATACACGGGTGAGAAACTAAGGGTTCTAACTCTTTCCTGGGACCGCATGGTATAAGATCATTGCAAAATGTACGGCATCTTTTTCAAAATAATATGTAACACTTAAAAGTATGTTTGATCATTGTTACGTCTAAAAATTATGGTAAATGTAAGTGTAAATAAATAAATAACTGAATTTCACGGGTCTATTTAATTATTGTGGTTATAAGATCATTAATTCATGTACAGAAACTTATTTTTGACATAATGTTGGTGAATATTATTGTTGCACCTTATAGCCGTTTATAAAAAATGGTACCAAATACCTGCGCACAGATTTTTTTAAACTAAAGGTAAAAAAACCAACAACAGTAATTTGGTGATAGTGAATTCTTCTTTGTTAAAGCTCCTTCGGCTTTAACGAATACATTCCCATTACGTATCTCGTGCTTCGTACTCGAATTTGTGTTTTAACTTGTATATCATTTCCATAAATGTATATTATTACAATTCATAACATGCAACTGAATTTACTCATTTCCAATTTTATTTTTACGATTTAAACGTGACACATACGGTCTACACACCAGCCTTACCTTCTTTTACTTCTAAATTAAATCCCTACGTTAGTGGCCCACAAAACTTCGATTAACGAGTGTTTGGGCCGGGGGGGGGGGGGGGGGGGGGGGGGGGGGGCGATTAGTTTCAAACATTTTTCTTTTCTTGACTTTTCTTCATATCGTGCGTTGTTTAGCTTAAAATGTTGATTTTCCTGTGTTTTTTGGAATTTTCTAAATGCTATATCTCTGGTAAATTTTGGTTTTATAGAAAAAAGTCAGTACGGTAAATTGTTCGCCTGTTTGAATATCATGAATGTCCCTGCAAAAAAATTTTGAATTAAAAAAAGTGGTCTAAAAAATTTTCAAAATATGCTCACTTTTTGAATTTTTATCCAAAATGGATAGCTAACGAACTTGACCTTTATTTTAGGTCACTAAAAGAGTATACTAAAGGTCAATCCAATCTGTCAATTCTTTCGAAAGTTATCGTGCTGCAAATTAAAAACCTACAGACACACGCACACCCAGTAGACACATTCGTAAAAACCTTTTTTTCGGATTCAGGTGATCGCAAAAGGTGAACGTTTGAAAAAATGGGGGAGGGGAGGGGGTCAAATTTTACACAAATCCAACACATTCTCTTGATGATAATGCAAAAAATTTAAGATGCCGTACATTTTGATGTAAACAATTTTTACAGCTGATAAAAATGTCGATAACGTTTGTGGTGTCCCTTATGGCGATAAATTACTGTATGGCATTAACATCTTTGTTATTTGTATATTTAATCATAAATAAAAATAACAATGTCGATCATTTGAGATATAACATAATGTATAATATATCCAAAAAGTGAAAATCAGTAGTGTCAGCGTTCAAGATTTTGTCAGATTTTTCAGTTAAAAAAATTAATTTGAAATATGATTATAATTTTCATAGGAAAGATATGTCTAAAAATTTATCGAGGTTTATCCAACGTGTTTACTGAACTTACAAAAAAAGCAAACGAATTGCGCCAGCGTACGAATTCATCAAGTTACACATGTTAGATATGCGCGAGCACGGCAGTGCCATAGTCACCTGCGTTACGTCCTCCCCCGTAACACACAGTTAGAGGCAAATTGAATTTAAAAATATAAAAGTATTGGGATAAACAAAATATTGTTTGCATGAGTATTTCTCATTAATTATATTATTTTTAAGAAGGATTGTTTGGCAAAGCAAAGTATTTAGAATTAAGCTTTCATTATTATTATTATTATTATTATTATTATTATTATTATTATTATTATTATTATTATTTATGATTGTTTAAAGTATAGAAAACTATATTTATAAAATACTTTCAAAATCACTTAATATTGTGTTGCTTCAAATGACCAAATCCTATACGAATTAGGGGCAACAGTTACAACCCTTGATTTCTCAACCTCTGAACTTGCAAATACGTAGGGCGTTGCTGAATAACGAAACTGCATAAGTATGCAAAGCAAATTACACAAATGCCGTATAGTAATAAATTAGCCGTATTGCTTCAAAACTTGGGGAAGAATTAAAAAATTTCCTTAACCTCCAGTACCATTACTTTCGTACGGCACTAGGTTTTTTGTCATTTTTTAAAAAGGATATGTCACTGGGAAGATACCGTACAAAAATAAATTGCCGTAACTCACCACTTACACGTGCACAATTCAATTTTTGCCTGTGCTCACCTGTACCACTCAAAACTGACGGCATAGTGCTTAAAGTTAATTTTTGATATAGGAGCATCCGTCTAAACATAAGGCTTGCTGGGACATTTGGCCACCTCATTTTTTACCATGGGCTGGTAGTCTAATACCGTAACATCGTAAACTTTTGTTATTTCACTGTTCTAATAGCTTCAACGAACGGCATAAGCAGACATCTGTTCATTAAAGGAACGTATTGTCTAAACGATAACGAAATATCCACTTAATATTCAAACAAAGTGTGTGATATTTTATATTATCCCGTGCAGAAACTTTGCCGTGGCCCCGGGCGAGGACGGATCGGGCCAAATCGGGCCCAAATCGGGGAATCCGACCGTGGCTAGATCCGTCATGGAATGCGCGCTGATCAATTTCCGGTTCAAAGCCATGTTATGAATTATGGGGTATTTTTACTTAAATAATTAATGCATATAAATAAATAGGTTGAACGCCTTGTAATTACGTGTACTCTTAACTTTACTGACGTGTATACGGAGAAACTTTCAGTTATAAAATTTGATAGTACAATATTTATATTTACAATAAGACAATAGCAAGCCAGGATATCGAGTCACTATTGCAAGCATCACTATTGTGAATATTACACTCTGAAGTTACTATATTCATTGAAATATAAAATAAATGATTAAATAATTGCACTTATACGAAAAGAAACTTCCTATAATACCTAAGACAGACTGTGAAGTTTACGAAACACAATAGTAAAGACATTCTGTCTACGTTCATTCTACGCGTTTCTAATTTTTACCATATAAAATAGGAAAAACTGCCATGATCGAAAGAGCAAAATAAAAATAAATTTGCATTCACTTCACGCACTATACATTTTATACATTAAACATACAATTATATATTTATATTTTATTCTAAGCTGAAAGAGAAAAAACCTTGTTAGAAGAAATCAGCCCTGGCGGGAATTGAACACAGGCCCCCGGGGCAGCAAAACGGAGATATTTCCCTGCGATAAATCAAATTATAGGGATTAGGAATTTTATCATCCTCATGAACTTCTGCGCGTGTAATGATGTCATTTGGTACTGAATCACGAAGCACTACATTCAATTGTTTTTCCTTTCATTGAACCTTCCCATTGAAAATGGTAGTTTTTCTTACCTGTTTTGCAACTTATGTTACTTTAACTGCTAGATTTTACGAACAAGATTTTCTCCGTGTACTGTTTTATGCATAAGCCCAGTCTTACGCGTTAGCGAAAATTTTCCTATGTGGAAAAGCATTTCCTCTTAAGTGACCGCAAATTTGGTCAAGCAAAGCTAAAAATAAATTATGAGAATTTGATTTTCAACAAAAAATGGAATCACTACATTTTCAGATAAAACAATAAATTTTCAACAAAAAAAGCGAGATTTCAACTAAATACAGAACTTTCCTAACAAATAGTTGAATGTTAAACTGATGAAGATTTAAGTTCCAACAAAGAAAATATATTTTTAAAATCTGAGTTTGAACCAACGGGTTTAATTTTATACAATAAAAGATAATTTTTAATAAAAACGTTAACTTTGAACAAAAATATCCGTCAACAGTAATGAGTTTTACTTTGGAACTGGGAATTTCCTAAAGGATTGTAATTTGATTTTGGAACAGGAAATTAAAAAAAATTATTATTTAGACTTTAGAACAAGTTATGTAATTATTTTTTACTTTAAATCTCATTTGAATATCAAAAATTGTGAATAATAGCCCTTATCTTTTTGTTACATATTATGTTACACTGTAACACAGCGGTAATTGAACTATTGCACTTGGTGTCAGCTCAAGAACTGAGTTCGAGGGTTCAGGTCAGAAATTTGGGATTGGGAAAACCCAGATTCAGGACCGTCTTAAGAGATTTTGAGGCCTGTGCGTATCTGTCTTAAATACACTATTCTTTCTTGTAATTAAAAGAACTTATCAATTTTGGGTTATGTACGACTGAAAAATATATTGTAAAAATAAGTAAACGTATGTGTTAATTAAAGAATAAAAACAATAAGTTTTAGAGTCTCCTATAAATTAAGGAGAGATTAGTGGAATTTTGCACCATCTTGAACTCAGCACTGGGCGCATCAGTAGTAAAAACCAACAACAATCTAATAGCTTAAGATAATAATTTATTAACTTAGTAGAATTTTTTATCTTTCACAGCAATGTACTGCTTTTCATTTTTGGAATTTTTACATTATAATTTGATTCAACCAAAAGATACTCAATGTGCCTGTCGAAAATAACTGTTCAAAGTAACTACATCATCATTCGCAATTTCCTTGAAAACTTACTAGGTGGCATTGCAATAGGAAACCTGGCCAACCCGGTCTGGCACGACTCCGGGCCACGCAAATTAGCCCTACTCGGGCCAGCTTATGTCAGACCGATTCGGACCTGATCGGTATGCGGGAAAAGATCTGGTAACTTCTGCACGGGACTAAATAAAGATTCAGTGATATATGCGATATAAGGATACTAAATAATCGGATATTGATAACATTATTTCATCAAGTTATTTTAGAAATCATAAAATATTGTGAATATTTTAAATGTAGAAGAACTTTAAGTGGTATAACATAACTCTCATAAAATGTTAAGAACGTTACTTTTCCAGATACTGATCAGGGAGATACAAAACAGCGGATTTGTTTAACCCGAGAGGAATTATTTGAATTATTCAAAGACAAAATTTCTGAGGGTGTTGAAAACTGCTACGTCGTTATCGAACGTTCATTTTTCAAAGAACTGAGTATTCCATACACGTTACACTTAGAGTATAAAAATCTTCTCAAAAAATTATTTTCTAATTTAAAAAAAAGGTAGAATGGTGCTCATAGGACAGAACGAAATTTTTTCATCAAACATTATGAGTGGCTCAAATCTAAGGTTGTTTTTACCTGTAAAAATAACGATTACAAGGGTGATGCACGGGTCCCTGCACGATCCCCTGCCATTTTGTATCTTGCATTTTGTTCCAAACCAATATGAGATTCGTAATCAGCGAACCCGAAACCTCTAAGTGATCCTTCTTTTCATAAAAAAATAAAAATTGGTGAGAATTCTCCGCCATTTTGTTTTTCAAATACCAATATCAGATTGGTAATCCGCGAACCCGAAAACTTCTAACTGATCCTTTTTTTATGAAAAAATCAATATTTGTGAGAATCCTGCGCCATTTTGTAACCGTCATCTTGTTTCTTCAAAAACCAATGTCAGATTCATAATCAACGACCCCAAAAACCCCCGAGTAAGAAAATTCATTCCAAAACGATGACAGTAATGAATTATGGACAGCTTTTTGGGGATTTTGACCACTACACACCGTTCAAACGCCAGACAATAGGCGGTAGCTCAGTCGTGCGAAATTCGTTCGTATGCCAGAGGTTGACCATCGGCCCTGCTTCGGAAACTTATCTACAGTAGCCATAGTTGGGCCGGCTAAGGTGTTTTCAAGTTGCGATAGTCCTGTTGACGAATGATTTAAATTATTTATTTAAAAATTGTTTCATTTATATTCCCGTTAACAGTTAGTTTATCTGAAATTACAAAAGTTAATGAGGAAAAGAGTTAAAAACGTAATGGTTAAGACTCTCGACTGCTAAGTAATAGATTAAGATATAGATGTAGGTTCGAAACTCAGTCGGGTTAGAAATTTTATTTGTAATGTAATGTTTAAAAATGTAATATACATATTTATCATAAGCAGCACCATCAACATTTATAAAAAAATACTCGAAATCAAGTATTATTTATTTTTTGAATACCTATTTTGTTACATCCTTAGAGGCTTGGAGTATAGCAACGGTGAGTGTTAAACTTATGTTGAAAGGCAATGTTGTCCCTGCATTGTTGCCCAAGGCTATGTCGATCTCGTTAAACTCATTGGCCTAATATTAGTTACTCATGTCAAACCGGTCTTCGGCAAAAACCTCGGCCCAGCGTGATCAATTCACTAGTTGGGCCGATCTTTGTTTAACAAGGTTAAACCGAGTTTTACAGAGTCGGGCCGATTTTGGGCCGATGGAAAATTGGCACATGGGGATACGTCTCGGGTGTCAGGAAGAGAGAATCGAGGTGCTGATTCTTTTCTGTCTGCTTCGGTATTTTTTTAAACAGGTTTTTCACGAATGTGTCTACCTGCATATATGTATGGATGCATGTATGTCTGTCTGGTTGTCTGGCTGTGAGCACGATAACTTGCGAAAAAATTATTCTATTAGATTGGCCTTTGGTACACTCTTTTAGTCTCCTAAAATAAAGGCCAAATTCGTTCGCCAGCTGTTTTGGATCAAAATTCAAATAGTGGACACATTTTAAATATTTTGAGACAACATTTTTCAACATTCGAAAGTTTTCTATACAAAGGTTTATATTATTCAAAAATTCAAAAATTTCTACTAATGACTTTTGACATAAAATCAAAAATTACAAGAGTTGTGTCATTTACAATATGCTAAAAAAAAAACAAACGAAAATGACCATTTTAAGCCAAATAACGCAAGTTATGAAAATAAGTCAAGAAAATAAAAATGTAGCTTTTTGAATGTCCTACAAGCTTGTTATAAGAACTTTTTGAATTTTCTTGCAAAATCAAACATTCAAATTTTTACAGCATAAAAAATCATGAAAAATACAAAAATTACATTTTTCGGTCAAACTATGCAAAATATGGTAAAAGATGTGAAGATAAAAATTGTGCATTTGAAAAAGATCTGCAAATTTGTTACAAAGCACTTTTTCATAGGATGTGCAGTTTGTGATTTAATAATTAAAAACATCATTAGCGTTTAAAAAAATTTGCCCGCTGCGTGGGCACACTCTCATCACAATATTTGTCTGTCTGTACGTATGAATTTATGTATCTATTAGATTGTCCTTTGGTACACTCTTTTAGTATCCTTAACTAAAGGTCAAGTTCGTTAGCCAGCGATTCTGGATAAAAATTCAAGAAATTAGAGCATTTTGAATATTTTTGAGCCCACTTTTTTCTAAATCAAAAAATTCTCTGTACGGATATTCATACACGCAGAAAAATGATTCGAGAATCTTGACCAAACTCAGTTGGATAAACTCGGGACATATGGATACTTTGATAAAGTTTCAATTCTAGTTGGGTAAAAGGAAATTCGATAATACCTCATTTATAAATATGAAAGTGTGACAAATTAATAGCAATGTCTGCCGAACTGTACTTTGAGTAACACTGCACTTGGTAGTTGACATTTTAAAAGACATAATTGTAAAATATATAAAAAGTTAGATAAAGATTAATGTACAGTTGTGTAAAACGTGGTCGAGGAGTCGGTAGAAAATATATGTAAGAGGGTTTACAGGAACGTCACGAGAGAATGACTGACGCTCGAGAAACTTTAACTACCAGTCTGGTAAACCGTAAGCTTCTGTGCATAAAAAAAAAACTTATACGCCATCAACAGCATACAACCTATA
>NC_046659.1:34625706-34631457 GCF_010883055.1 Belonocnema kinseyi
AATCAAACCGAAGGGCCTATGACAAAGCCACCGAACGCGTTCTCGGGTTGCGGATAGAGGGTCCAGAACAGTGACTCTGGGATACCGGGCGATCTCTCAGAGTACGCAGCCTTATCCTTGCATGCGAGGCTCTACAAGGATGGACGAACCCCTTTCCCTAGCTTCTCATGGATTCAATTCGATGGATCTGCGGGATCTCGCGACCTTTAGGTGGACGGAGCGACTAAATCACGACTTGATAGAGTGCTAAGATGAGAGTATGGCCCCTGAACGGGGTTACATGGCACCGCTGCATGCTCTGTGGTGTCAGAAACACCCGGAGCTATCGCACTTTTCGCAGCAATGTCTTCGAAACCATGCTGAACCACTCCGAAGAAGGGGCTATGTAAGCGGAACGCCTACTCTAATACGGCTAGAACAATCCGGCAACAGAGAAAGAGAGGCGACACTAAGACCAACCGCGGGCAGGCATCCACTAGAGGAAGAGCGATGCTTTATGACCCAGAGAAACATCAACACCAAGGTTTCTCTCAAGCATAAAGAGCTGGCTGAAATGGATGACGAGCTTCGTGAACATTTTTCCGGAAAATTCGACCTCTGGACTATCAATTATTTTGAGTATAATGCAGCGAGAGCTTTGGCCGATGCGAACCGTAAAACAAAACCAACGGTTGATCATAAGACCAAAAGACAAATGCATTAATTTGTCATAAAAGATAGGCAGGGCAAGACAGTACGCGTCCCGCATTCAGTGTGTGATTGACTACATTACATCTGGCAGAAATTTTACCACCGCGAATCGAAAGTTCGCGCGCGAACTCCGAACCCGTTATCACACCCTTAACAAGTCAAAGCTGCTGACCATCAGGCAGCATATTGTTGAGAGAATATTGATACTATCTGACGCTAAGAGAAGTCTAGAGCGTAGGGAAAGGTGGGTCAGAGAAAATCGACAGTTTCTCTCTAACCCATCTCAACACTTCCAAGACCCTCCAGTTACTGTCGAACACCCGTCCAAACCAGAGGAGGTCGAAGAATTTCGGAGAGAAGTCTACGAAGTGCAGCATAGACTGGACGAAGCCTCAGAAAATATAAATAGCTTTGAGAAGCTTTAAGGAGGCTATAAAGAATGCCCACCCATCACTACCGAGGAGGTAAAAAAAGTATTGAAAGGGATGAAGAACTATTCCGCACTGGGACCAGATCGTATCAAAGCCTTCTGGTGGAAGAAGTTTCCTTCAACCCATAAGCATTTGGCCCGTATTTTCACCTCATATTTAAAGGCGGAAGAGCCGATTCCGGAATGGTTGGTGAAAGGGCGCACAATACTCCTGCCGAAAATAGGCAACTTAGCTGATTCGAAGAATTACAGGCCAATCACTTGTCTGAACACACTGTATAAGATATTCACAGCTATCCTGAATGGTAGGATTTTTCTGGCAATTGAACCTGTGTGGCAAGAAATGTATGAACAACGAGGCTCAGAGGAAGGCGTAGCGGGATTTCGGGAGAACCTGCTTATCAATAGATGTGTCTGCAAAGATGCAGCATTCTACCAGCGTGACCTATCAATGGCCTGGATTGATTATCGGAAAGCTTTCGATGCGAATTCCCATAGACTTATCATCTGTCTTCTGTAAATCTTAAAGGTACAAGAAAGGTTATGCACATGAACAAAAGCATGCAACTTAAGTCTTCCGCTCCGCGACTGTACATCTCACGCCGTCAAGGTTGTCGCGGAATATTGAGCCTTGAATGTCTTCAGAACAGGATTATTCTGGGTACAGCACATATAGTTGCAAATGGAAGAGACCCTCTTCTTAAAATGGTCAGGAATCACGAAGAAGTGGGCAAAGTAGCGTTTCTGTACAAAGCAGCGGGGGAGTCTGCTGAAACATTTGGACTTAACTTCAGTATTAGGCGTGAGCAAAATGCATCAAATCTTATCTATCTCGAGTACTCACTCCTGAAAGCCCGGATTAAGAAATCACAAGAGAATGACAAGAGTCATTTCCACCTTAACATACCGTTGCCACATTTTGAGCCAAGATATTCCTGATGATAGCTGCAAGGCGTGCCATGCACAACCCGAGCATTTAGCTCACATACTATCTAGTTGTCCAACTCACGCGGGAACGACCTACATTGAAAGACACAATGCGGCACTAAGAGTATACCATTACCATCTCTGTCGCTCTGACGGCATTAACCTTAATATCGCACCTCTAAATGCTCCTAGGGAAATCGAGTCTACTGTAGAAAATGGGAAGTGCTGCATATACTGGAACTTCATATTCTCGACTATTATTTCTATTGTTCACTCGAGGCCTGACGTGGTTCTTCTTGTCTTCGAGAAGTGAACCATGTTCGTTATTGAATTTTCGGCACCAGCTGACAAAAACATCATAGCCACGGAGAATGCAAAGGAAGAGAGGTAGCGAGACCTTATAAGGGAGTAGCAACGATTGTACTCGTTATATTCTGTTAAAGTAATCGTCCTTATCATCGGCGCTCTAGGAGGTGCCAGACTTTCACTCGCTAATGGCCTAAAAAGCATCCCTGCGTGTCAACAATATGCTAAAACACTTGCGGGAAAAATGCAGAAGGTGGTAGTCTTTGGATCGCTCCGTGTTCTTACGGTGCACGAGGCTTTTGCTGGGTCGTCGTATTGATTCCGTTGCAAACTGTAATCACCTATCTCACGGACGTGAGACGTGGTTGTGGCTGAAATTTTACCGCGATTTCGCTGCGAGCGAGTGTAATTTTTTAGATTAGCACCTGCTCCCGGCGAAATCCTGCGGTTGTCCTTATGACAAATCATTAATTACATTTAAAAATTTGTCATAATAATTAATGATTTGTCATGAGGACAACCGCAGGATTTCACCGAGAGCGGGTGCTAATCTGAAAAATTGCACCCGCTTCCAGCGAAATCGCATTAAAATTTCAGCCACAACCACGTCTCACGACCGTGAGATGGCTGGTTACAATCTGTCACGGAATCAATACGACGATCCAGCAAAAGCCTCGTGCACCCTCAAAACACGGAGCGACCCAAGGACTACCGCCTTCTGCATTTGTACCTGCATTTGTATTCAGCATATTTTTGACACGCAGGGATGCTTTCTAGGCGATAAGCGAGTAAAAGCATGCCACCTCCAAGAGCGGCGATGATAAGGACGATTAGTTTAACAGAATATTCCGGGTACAATTGTTGCAACTCCCTTATAGGGTCCCGATACCTCTCTTTCTTTTCATTCACCTTGGCTATGATGTCTTTGTCAGCTGGTGCCGAAAATTCGATGACGAACATGGTTCACTTCTCGAAGACAAGAAGAACCACGGAGCGATATTAAGGTTGATGCCGTAAGAGCGATAGAGATGGTAATAATGCGGCTCTGTGGCACGCCCAGGTAAGTCTCTCCAGCGCAAAGGTGTCGTATACCGCTTCTATCAACGAGCTCAGGATCTTCAGGGATACCATAAAGTTTTCGTCGCTTCAAATAAACCTTAGCGCGTTTGTCTAACCCAAATTCCATTTCAATTTCCTTAGTATATCGTTCGACAACCCCTAGAGCTAGTCGTAGTTGCTCTTTGTTCTTAGCATAGATCTTAAGATCGCCCATGTAAAATACATGAGTGACCTTGTATTTTCGATCTGCAGGTTTGCCGCACAAGTACCCGTCGGGTTGGCGAAGTGCTAGAGATAGGGGAAATAATATAAGGCAAAAGAGAAGTGAGCTCATGATGTCGCCTTAAAAGACAACTTTCTGAAAGGTGACCTTGTTAGTTGTCACACGATTGTTTCCAGATGAGATAGTAAATCTGGTTTTCCAAAGCGACATCAACCTATCTATGCACCTAACTATTTGCGGATGAACCTTTGAGATTTCCAAAAGACAGATGAAAAGTCTATGGGAAGTCGAATCAAAATCTTTCTGATAATCAATCCAGGCCATCGATAGGTCACGCTGGTAGAATGTTGCATCTTTGCAGACACATCTATCGATGAGCAGGTTCTCCCGACATATTTCTATGCCTTTCTTTGAGCCTCGTTGTTCATACATTTCTTGCCACACAGGTACAATTGCCCGAACAATTCTATCATTTAGGGTAGCTGTGAATATCTTATACAGTTTGTTCAGACAAGTGATTGGCCTGCAATTCTTCGGGTCAGCTAAGCTGCCTATTTTCTGCAGGAGTATTGTGCGCCCTGCCACCAACCACTCCGGAATCGGCTCTTCCGCCTTTATATATGAGGTGAAAATACGGGCCAAATGCTGATGGGTTGAAAGAAACTTCTTCCACCAGAAGGTTTTAATACGATCTGGTCCCGGTGCGGAACAGTTCTTCATTCCTCTTAATACTTTTTTCACCGCCTCGGTAGTGATCGGTGGGCATTCTTTATCGGGTGTTATGAGGGCATCACATAGCTCCTTGAAGCTATTTATATTTTCTGAGTCTCCGTCCTGTCTTTGGTGCACTTCGTAGACTTCTCTCCAAAATACTTCGACATCCTCTGGTTTGGGCGAGTGTTCGGCAGTAACTGGAGGGTCTTGCAAGAGTCGAGATGGGTCAGAGAGAAACTGTTGATTTTCTCTGACCCACGTCTCCCTCTGCTCTAGAATTCTCTTAGCGTCAGATAGTATCCGTATTCTCTCAACAATATGCTGCCTGATGGTCAGCAGCTTTGACTTGTTAAGTGTGTGATAACGGGTCCGGAGTTCGCCCGCGAACTTTCGAACATTGGCGGTAAAATTCCTGCCAAATGTAATGTAGTCAATCACACACTGAATGCGGGACGCGCACTGTCTTGCCCAGCCTATCTTTATGACAAGTTAATGCACTCGTCTATTGGTCTTATGATCAACCGTTGGCTTTGTTTTACAGTTCGCATCGGCCAAAGCTCTCGCTGCATTATATACACAATAATAGATGGCCGAGTGGTCGGATTCTCCGGAAAAATGTCCACGAAGCTCGTCATCTATTTCAGCCAGATCTTTAGGCTTGAGAGAAACCTTGGTGTTGATGTTGCTCCGGGTCATAAAGCATCGGCTCTTGCTCTATGGGATGCCTGCCCGCGGTTGGTCTTAGTGTAGCCTCTCTTTCTCTGTTGCCGGATTGTTCTAGCTGTGGTAGAGTAGGCGTTCCGCTTACATAGCCTCATTTTCGGAGTAGTTCAGTATGGTTTCACAGTAGTTGCTGCGAAAAGTGCGATAGCTTCGGGTGTTTCTCGCACCACAGAGCATGCAGCCGTGTCATGTAACCCCGTTCAGAGCCCACACTCGCATCGTAGCACTCTAGCAAGTCGTGATTCAGTCGCTCCGTCCACCTAAAGGTCGCCAGATCCCGCCGATCCATCGCATCGAATCCATTTTCTTTAGCTCCCCCAGCTCTAGAGTGGTCGACATTGTTGGCCGACCCTTTATCGGGAGCCCTGCGCGTTCTGTTGTTTTTAACCGCACTTACTACAACTATGTTTGGTGTTGTCATTGTTGTTCCCACGAGAAGCTAGGGAAAGGGGTTCGTCCAGCCTTATAGAGCCCCGCATGCAAGGATAAGGCTGCGTACTCTGAGAGGTCGCCCGGTATCCCAGAGTCACCGTTCTGGACACCTCACCCAGGTGTCATTCAGCTTTCGGCACGGTTTTCACACCTCCGCTTGGGCGTTAATTCCTTCGGGACTACCCCTGGACAATTGTCCGCGACTGCCTATTCATTTTTTTAACCATATTCAACACAAACCCTTGTT
>NC_046659.1:34631557-34637506 GCF_010883055.1 Belonocnema kinseyi
AACCACCTGTCTCACGGTTGTAAGACGTGGTTGTGGCTGAAATTTTACCGCGATTTCCCTGGAAACGGGTGCAATTTTTGAGATTAGCACCCGCTCCCGGCGAAATCCTGCGGTTGTCCTTATGACCACGTTTTTATAATTATGAGAAGTAAATAAAAACATTGGATAATTTTTTATTTAAAATGGTCTAACCTTGAAATCCTCAATTACTTAATTTTCAATATTTTCAATGTTTGCATTGTCTACTTTTTTAAAGTCTTTTTGATGCAAAATATTCAAGCCACTAGAATTGAGCATCAGAAACCTGAAAATTAAGTTTATATAAAATCTTTGAAATTAATTTAGGTTAAAATTTCAGGAAATATATCGAATATGCAAGCTAACACGCTTTACAGGATTTATTCATTATATTGCATGAAACTTATGCATATGAAAATATGAATAACACACATAATTTGAGAAAATTTTGAATATTTCTTCTTTAAATAAGTGTTTATTCAACATTTGCAATTAAAGACACTTCAATTTTTAATATGTGCAATTTATCATGTAGTTTCAAATGTTTTTTTTTCATAACTCAATTTTAAATACACACAAGTTAACACTCTACAATATTAAAAATGTATAAATAAACATGCTGGATAATTTTGAAGATCTAAACTTAAGTTTGCAACTCTATAATTTCCAAATTCAAGAAATTTTTATTGTATACCATCTGAATTGAAACTGTTTTAATAGTGAAACTTGAATAATTGTCAAAGTTAAAGTTAAAAAATTAAAAACTTGTAAATTTTGAAGGTGTATAAATAAAAATTCTCAAATTTAAATAATTTGTAAGATAATAAGTCAAGTTTTAAATTCTAATTCTTCTAAATTGAATAAGTACCAATTTGCAAAATATAAAAAATTTAATTAATTTTTCTGAATAATTTTTCCTAATAATTAATTAAATTGATTTATTTTTCAATTCAATGAAATGGTACCGTATTATTCAACTAAAATTTTCATTTTACCATTTGTATTCTAAATCGAAGGAGTGGCTAGATTCATTGGACTTCTTCGCCGCTATTACATTTTCTGTAGAAATCAATTTTCTAAATTGAGCACAATTATTAACATAATGAAAACTTAAATTTTTTGGATCTGAAGTAAATTCCCGGGTTTTAAATTAAATTGACGGTCATTTCCCGGACATTTACCGGGCCAGTCACCACCTTGCGAATTTGCATGCAAAAGTTGCATTTTCAAACCGAAAATATGAATTTTCAACAAAAAATTTACTTTCAAACTAAATTTTTTAACTTTCTACCAAAAGATTGAAACCCAGCCGATACTTTCTATTTAGATCGTTTTTTTAATTTAAAGAAATTTCATTTGAGAACTTATTAGGGATTGTTGGATCGAGAACTTATTTGGTTATACAATAATAGGAATTCAAAATATGTGACCTTTTTTTTCTTTAATCATTATAGCTAAGTCTCGACTTAGCCCCAGGAGGGTGTTGACTTTGCCCCATAGCGTGTCGAATTTGCGCCAGGGGGGTGTCGACTTTGCCCCACGATGTTTCGTGGGCCTTGACAGATTTTTTTTTGTGTATCGTCAGAATTGAAACTTGCATAATTTTCAACGCTTAATTTGAAAAATTAAAATATTTTCAATTTTAAAGATGTATAAATAAAAATTCTTGAATTTGAATGATTTTTAAATTAAAAGTCAAGCTTTAAATTCTAATTCTTCCAAATTCAATAAGTACCAATTTGCAAAATATAAAAAATTCAATGAATTTGTCGGAATAATTTTTGCTTATAAATAATTAAATTGATTTATTTTTCAATTCAATTAAATGGTACCGTATTATTCAACTAAAATTTTGATTTTACCATTTTAATTATAAATCGAAGGAGTGGCTAGATTTATTGGACTTCGCTGATAATACATTTTCTGTAAGATTTTATAGAAATATATTTTATTCCCATAAATACAAAATTTATAATTGTTGAGTAGTTGTCAAAAATTTGATTTTCTCCTATGCTCACCTCTGCAGCCTTATCTATGCAATTGATTATTACATATTTTACTGAGAAGTTTGCACACATATTGCCAATACATGCTGAAAATTTTTCGATATCCAGCATAGTCTTTAAAATTTGACCATTTATGGCATTTATGAATTTTCATTCATCACACTCAATACCTAAAATTGTTAACTATTCAAGGTATCTTTAATTACAAATTTTAATTACAAATTTTTAATTCAAAAAGGAATAAGGTAGGAAAAAGTGATGATCAGGAGGATATAAGGTTTTGGGAATATAAAGAATTAATTTTACTGGACAATTTTTTTCATTTCTTGCACATAGTAAATTTCATCATAAATCAATTAAACCCAGTTTTCTACGAAATACGTGGAAAACAATTTTTTCATCCCACTTAACGGAAGAAAAATCTAAAAATTGAGTAGGAAAACCTCTAACATGAGAAAACCCACTGAAATGGAAGCACTCAGGCTTATATCAGGGGCGTCAACTTCGATTAATGGTGAGTACATTTTCAATTTCATACTTTAATGAAATCTTATTTTATTTTGCAATTTTACAAACTAATATTTGTTAATGGACACAAAACGACAATGAGAACTGTAAGTAATTTGAAACTTTTACAGCTTTTTCCAAACTAGAAAATTGGTGAATATCTTCGATGTGCTCACTACCTTTAAGTAAATAATACATTTTTTACCTAAAAAGAATAACCGAAATTTATCATTCTCTAACCAATTTTGAGAGAATTATTGTCATTGCATAATTTAAAGTTTCCTGGACCTTACATTTGCAAACATTACTTAACAAGCATGAAACTTTATCCTAATTTTTCTGAATGTGTGACAGAATAGTTTTCAATAATTACACCACGTGCATTATTGATTACTTTTGAAAATCTTTACTGTACATTTGGAAAATTTAATCTGCGTTATTAAAGTTTGCCGATCTGACATTTATTCTTTAACATTTTGCAAGACACAAATTATTACAATAATTTCAAACATTCTCCTTCCCGTGCAGAAATTGCCCAACTTATTTCCGAGTTCCCATCTGGGCCCGATCGGATTTTCCACATGTGGCCGCAAGGGGGCAGATTGTGTGGTTTGCGTCAGAACCACGTCGGGTCGGGTTAGGTTAGATAAGATTATGTCAAGTTTTCTGTTATCGTCGTGATATTGTTTTTTTTTCATCGACCTTAAAACGCCAAAAGCAAAAAGTAGATTGCGAGTTCGTAATCACAGAGTTGTTAGTGGGATTTCTTATATCCGCAACGAAGGCAAAGGTTGGCTTTAATTCGCTAAAATCAACACCAGAATTCATTTTTAGCTTCTGAAGATTTCCAGCCATATATTCGACAAAGCTTCGACATTTTGAGCGCATTTGCTATTTATCTTAATAAACAAAGTGTTTTTCAGCTTTTTAGAATTCTTTTATTGCTGATATTGTGAAAATAGAGAATACATTACACCAAATGTATAAATTTCCAGGTTAGTAACATTATAGATTAAATGCTTTTTATATTTTTTCGAACATAGCCTTACTTTTTAAAACTCATTCCACGTGCCCCATGTGCATTAGTCAAACAAAAATCATTCCAAAAGAATATTAAGAAGATTCAAAAACATTTATAATTAAAATTCATTTGTACGTATGTCTAATAAATAGTCCCTATTTTGGATGCCCAGATCTGGGCCCTGTCGAGTAGAAAATTTAATTGAGAAAGTCTGGGTCCCTGAGGTTAGGGATATAACTTAGAAGTTAAATAACAGTCAGGCTGCTGTGTAGACTGCATGTGTAACTTTTAAAACGTAAATATAAAATTGGAAATTCGCAAATTCAGTTTTTCAAAAGACGACAAAAGTTGTCATAAAATGTTTATTAATCAATTTTTTTAAGTACGTTCATTTTTTTAAAACGAGACAATGAAACCACGCTTGTTTTAATGCCAATGCACGAACTCGAGTGCGAATCACAAGATACGTGATGAGAATGTTTACGTTGAAGCCGTAGGAACTTTAGCAAAAGAGAATTCACAATCACCAAATTACTGTTGTCGGTGCTTTGACCTTTAGTTTTAAAAAGTTTGTGGACAGCTGGTCATTTTCCGATGGTTCAAGTGACCGAAAATTAAAATAGCAATTATCAGGGTACCGACATTTATTTTAAGAAAAATTAATTAACCGAATAATTAATTGATCGAAAACCATTTCCACGAAAGTTGAATTATTCGAAAATAGTTTTAGCGAAGATTTATTTTTCCAAAAGTCCATTTTACTGAAAGTTCAAATTTAGAAGGCCTAATTTTGCGAAGGTTAAGTTTACCGAAAAATCAGTTTAGCGATAGGTGAGTTCTCCGAAAATCATTTAACCGAAGGTTCAAATATCCGAGCCTACATGTTTTATTTGTTATTAAACATCTATCTGAATGTGAATAAACAATTTTTGAATTTTCGGATACTTGAACCTTCGGTTAAATGCTTTTCGGATAACTCACCTTGCGCTAAACTGATTTTTCGGTAAACTGAATCTTCGCAAAATTAGGCCTTGTTAAATTTGAACTTTCAGGAAAATGGACTTTCGAAAAAATGTATATTCGGTAAAACTAGTTTCGAATAATTCGACATTCGTTGAAATAAATTTTGGTCAATCAATCATTCGTTAAAATATTTTTCGGTCAATTAATTATCCAGAAAATTAGTTTTTTCTTCAAATAAATTTCGGGATCCTAATAATCGCTATTTTAATTGGCTGCCTGTCTGGGGCTGTCTGTGGAATATACAAAGACGGAGCGCGGGGCAAGAGGTAAATATATTATCTAGCGCGAAGCGCGAGATAAGTATATTATCGAGCGCGAAGCGTGAGAAACAACAGACGCAAACCCTAGGCAAGCTCGAACTTGCGAGCAAAGCGTCCCGCGCGCCACAAGAAGGTGCCCGCGTCACAGGCAGATTTTTTAAAAATATTTTTTTTTTGCCTTGATGATGGTGCTGTATGAGTGCTAGTACGCTGGTGTTTATTTTTTACACATGTTTTTTGGTTATGATTGGATGATAATAAAAATAAAAAAGACGAAAGATATATAAAAAGGTCGGAAGGGGATTTGGTTGCTTGCCTTTTCATTCTTCTTCCCTCTTTTTTTCTTGTTCATGGAGGAAAATTATTTTCTTTTCTTTTTTATGCGAATAAAGGGTTTTTCTTTATTTTTTTACATTCTCATCAGACCCCCTGAATCCGGAAAAACAGGTTTTTAAAAATGTGTCTATCTGTGTGTGTGTGTGAGTATGTGTAGATTTTTAGTTTGTCAGCACGATAACTTTCGAAAGATTTGACAGATTGGATTGGCCTTTGGTATACTCCTTTAGTCTCCTAAAATAAAGGTGAAGGTCGTTAGCCAGCCATTTTGAATAAAAATTCAAAAAGTGAGCATATTTTGAACATTTTTAAAATCACTTTATTCAATATTCAAAAATTTTCTGTGCGGATTTTCATATTATTCAAAGAGACATACAATTTATCCTAATGACTTTTTTACAAAGCCAAAATTTATCAGAATTATAGCATTTTAAAAATTTAATAAAACAGGAAAATGAACATTTTAAGCCAAATAACGCACGATATGAAAAAAGTCAAGAAAAGGAAAATGTTGATTTTCGAATGCCCTACAAGAATATCAGAACACCTTTTTTAATTTTCTTGAAAAATTGAAAATTCTAATTTCCACAGAAAAAAAAATAATGGAAAATCAAAAATGACATTTTTTCATTTATTTATTTCACAGTATTTCAAAGATTCTCGATATGTACACCCATAGAAATTGTGGGTCCGGATGCAATAAGGGCACATAAAATTTTTTCGTGCGAAAACGAAGTCCCCTGGAGGCTTTAGAAAAAATTTTCGAATTTTAATTTTC
>NC_046659.1:34637606-34645221 GCF_010883055.1 Belonocnema kinseyi
AAAATTAAAATTCGAAAATTTTTTCTAAAGCCTCCAGGGGACTTCGTTTTCGCACGAAAAAATTTTATGTGCCCTTATTGCATCCGGACCCACAATTTAGTTACAAAAAAAGTTAAAACTGATATTACAGATTAGTATCATCGTTTACGAATTAGGGAAATCGGGTATGCATATTAAAAAGTAGTATAGTGTTTATTAATATTCTATGAAAAATTTACTTTGGAAAATTAATGTAAGTTCTACAAAACTTGTAAAAAAAATGTGACACTTAAAATTCACTATATTAAATTGAACCAAGGCCATAATGTCAATTATTAGAAAGAATGGAATAATTTTTTCACATTTTGAAAGAGAGGATTCTGAAATTTGCTAAAGACTATACTAAAAATTATGAGTCATTCAAAAAAAATGTGACGGTCTAAAATACGAAAACGACAAGTTCGTAACCCGCCGTGAAACTCCACCAACTCACATTGCACAATTATAGCACGTAAATACACACAATATCATTATAATTATTAGTATTTGTACACATAACAATGTAGAATACACATTCGCTGATGTAACTAACTTAACCTTTACTTATATACGTAGTACGCAAACATATACATATAACACACACGCATCGCACGCAAAAACGCTGCGAGAAGGGGTTTGAAGATTCCTTATATACTAAATGGTGAGAATTTTTAGAAATGTAAGAAACGGCATGGTGCTTAATAACTAGACTTAGAAACATTCAAAATTAAAAGTAAAAACAGGAAAATATTCTGTCTTAATCATGTAAAAACTGAGATTGAATTAAATTCAAAAATGTCTACAGGTTTTCCATTTCTTTTTAAATCACCTCGTTCCCGCCTCATATTCGCCTTGGTAATACAAGTAACAGTGCTGGGTCAAAAATTTAGGTGCCCTAAACTTAATACAAATTTTGTATAAATCAAGTATATTATTATACATTTACAAGGCCAAATATTTATAAGAAAAAAGAGCTATAAATAAAATAATTCCTCATTTTTTGCGAACATAAGTCGTCTTTGACATCCTTGAAATCTTTATGAAATCTTTGAAACCTTTTGAAATCTTTGTGAATTCGTTGAAATTTCTTGAAGTACTTAAAATCTTTTTGAAATCTTGAAATTTCTGTGAATTCTTTTGGAGTCATTCTCAATTTTTGTAAAATGATTGAAATCTCTACAATCTTTAAAATACCTGAAATCTTTGTAAAATTTTTATGGCGTATTTGTGAATGCTTAGTTTAAAATTTGTTTGTGAATCCTTTTGTGTTAGTTTCAAATAATTGAAACCTTCAAAATCTTCTCAAATTTGTTCAAACCTGTTTTGCTTGTTTAACGTCTTTGAAATATTTATGGAAAATTTGAAATCTTTTGAAAGCTTTACAATGTTTGAAAATGTTCGATATCTTTGTGGAAATTTTGAAATCTGATGTAAACGCAATTTTCAAATCTTCGAAAACCTTGCAATCTTTATGAAATGTTCCAAATCTTTGGGAAATTTTTGTGAAATCTTTTGAAATATTTAAAAGCCTTGTAAAGTGGTTTTGAAATATTTTTAAATTAGTGATGTATACTAGAGAGGTCTAAACAACCGACTTTCGTATAGAGGACATGCCTCCCCCCATTTTGTGAGGTTGCCGGAAAAAAATTTCCTCTAAGTTTGAGCCAAATCGTTTAATATTAAGACGTGCCGCGAAGTCCCTCAAAATCCCATAAGATTAATATGGGGAAATTTTGGTTTTCGGAGAAATGGGTTTCAGGTTTCTGGTTTTAAACTTAGCTTGCGGGAGATATTAAGAATTTGTTGAGAAGTCTCTAATCAATCATTTCCACGAAATCACTTTAAATTTTGATGCCCCCCCCCCCTGTGGAGCCACAAAAAACTGAAAATGACATTTTTGCCAAAAATTTACACATAAATGCTGTTTTTCCCTTTTTTGCCATTATTGTTTAAACAATCTATTTTTGTTTGAATAATATTTTTTGAACTTACTTATTAAAAGGTAGATTTTTTATGTTTTATTTTGGACGATTGGTCATTTTTAGGAATAATGATCTTTGTTTCAAGCATTTAGTATTCGTTTAAACAATTTATTATTATATAATTTAACTTTTTCTTAAAAAGAGGTATAAAACTCTAGTTTAAAAAAAAATTAGTTAGCTTTGCTGCTTATTATTGAAAATCTAAGTCATTTAGGTACTAGTAACTTATTTTGTAATAAATTTTTATTTTTTTAAATTACCATTTTAAAATTACCACTTTAATTGCAAAAAACAGATATTTATTTCTAAAAATGTCCAATTGTTAAATCAAACATAAAAAGCCAGCTTTCAATAAGTGGTAGCAAAAAAAATTATTTAATCAAAATAAATTATTTAAACCATTGTTAATTAGTTGAAAAATACTTTAAAATATTCCACTTGGCAAAAAAAAATGCAGCGCAAAAAAGGGAAAAACAGAGCATTTATGTGTAAATTTTTGGAAAAAATGTCACTACAGTTTTTTGGGGCATTTTTGGGGCTTCGCAAGGGGGGGGGGCATCAAAATTTAAAGTAATTTAATGGAAATCATTTATTAGAGACTCCTTAATTAATTCTTAATATCTCCCGCAAGCTAAGTTTAAATCCAAAAACCTGAATCCCATTGTTCCGAAAACCAGCATTTCCCCATGTTAACACGGAGAAAAAGATATCTAGATTCAAACAATCACAGAGGTCATTGAAAATTTTCTGCAGGTAAGACCTGCAACTGTTAATGATTAAACATGTTTCGGCGAAAGTTTCACTAAGGTTAGGAAAATAATTCTGAACTCCCGACTGCGTCGCGCTGAAGTGAGCAAATTTCAGTAAAACATATAGAATCAACGACATAAAACACAAAAAATATGTACTTACTGATATATGTCTTCCGAAATAAATCAAATTATTGTAGACGAATGAGAACTTACTTAATACAATTTAGCAAAAGCGCAAAATATAACTGACGGATGGGAATCCCCATTTCTTACGTTATATATTGCACAATTATGCGGTATATAATGTAAAAATTTGCAATGTACGATATGACGATTTTGCGCTTTTATAATGCGATAATTACGATATATGGCGCAGGAATTACGATATATATTGTAATTTGTGCGATATAGTTTTCTCCATGACTCTTATCGGATTTTTAGGGCCTTTGCGGTACGTCTTAATATCAATCAATTTGGCTCAAGCATGGAGGGAATTTTTTTCCAGCAACTACACGAAATGGGAGGGGGGGGGGGTGGCATACCTTTTAATAAAAAAAACTTTTAACAGGTATGATTTTGGACCATCCTAATGTACAGGCCTCTTTTCAATCGTTCAAATCCATAAAATCTTCGTAAAACGTGCATAAATCTTTGTAAAACGTTCAAAAATCCTTTTAAATATTTT
This sequence comes from Belonocnema kinseyi, assembly GCF_010883055.1. Taxonomy (NCBI): domain Eukaryota; kingdom Metazoa; phylum Arthropoda; class Insecta; order Hymenoptera; family Cynipidae; genus Belonocnema; species Belonocnema kinseyi. The sequence goes on from NC_046659.1 coordinate 34,641,044, forward strand.
AAAATCTTTAGAATATATTGAAACCTTCTCGAGTCTTTAGCAATGCTTTATAATCTGATGCTCAAAATCTGATTGGTAAAATCCTTGAAATTTTCAAATAAAAACTTTTATAATTTGTAAGTTGAATATCATAAAAAAATGTATACTTTGTAGCCCATTATTACCACTTTTGCCTTAAAAACAAAACACTGAAAAACACGTGTCCATACATGAATCTTGACCAGTAAGCGGAGAACATGAAGTTCTCCGATTCACATCGTGAGCGCTCGGTTACGAGGTAGAATCGGCGGATGCGGCTAACCTCGGGAGATTATCGGAGCTATTCGGATTTTTTGATATAGTGTTTTGAAATTTCCTCAACCGAAGAATACAACTTCTGTAAGCGTCTATCACAGAAAATAAAAATATATCTTATTACCTTTCACTTTCTCTTTGACTATATTAATTTGTAGGATATTTATATGAACTACTGCACCTCAATCTATTAATACCTATAATTGCTTTAATATCATATGAATATGTCATTATCAATTTTTCTTATTCTGCGTTTTAATACATAAAATATCAATCTTTGATATTGAATATACCAATTCTTTTCTAAAGATATTAAGTCTTCATATTTTAATTGTAAAGTTTCGTAATTACGGTAACAATAATTTTTATATTAATACGATTTCCCTAAATCGTAATCGACTATATCAATTATGAATATTGAAATATCAAGTATTATTATAAATTTTTTTCAGTGTAAATGTATTTTCAACAACAAAATATATACAGGGTGTCCCGCAAAACCTGTAGTTAATTTTGCCTAAAATAAGCAAAAAATTCGCCAAATTTGTTTTGGTTCGATGCTTATTCTGGGCACAACCATCACACCGTCCGATAGTGCTCGAGTTTGATCAAATTGAAAACTGGTTTTAAACCAAACAATTAAACTTCATATTCACGTCGGTTGTCGACTTAAAAATTCACCCAAGGAACACGTCTTAACTTAAGAGGATGTAATAATGATTTATTATTATAATAGAACATTTTTTAATTACAATACAAGATTATTAAATTGTAACGACAAGGGCAATATTTGAGACGGCGTGCGCACGCCACACATGCTCAAACGTTCATACAACTTGTACCTTCTGTTGTGCTTGATTAGCTTGATTCCCCTTGCCTCTCACGATTCGGGGTGCTTGATTAGCGTCAGTCCCCTTGCCTTTCACGATGTGGTGCTTGTTTATCGTGAGTCCCCTTACCTCTCACCATCTGAAATAGAGAATGAGATGTTCGATATTCTCAACGTCAGTGCTCGAACTGTTCTCCGTTAACCTCTTGACAGTAAGCTGAACGGTGATAGTAAGCATTCACAGCATTAACAATCATTTCATTCGGAATGAGAGCTGATTCATACACTCGATCCTGGATATAGCCCAAGTAAAAGTAATCTAGACGTGTTAAATCAGGGGATCTAGCTGGTCATTCAATCGTGCCTCTACGTCCTATCCGCCGATTAGCAAATACTGTATCTTAGTAAGCGCGTACATCTACTTCATAATAAGGACCTGTACCATCTTGCTGAAACCATGTCTCATCATAGTTGTCTCCAGCAATCTCTCTTATTGCAGGGACTATTTGATTTCCAAGCATGGCTTTATAATTTTGTGTATTCAAATTACCATCGATAAAAATGTTTCTATTATTCTATTATTGAATATGCCAGCCCGAACATTGAGTTTATGTGGATATTGCGATTTGTCTTTTCGTGCCCAATGAGGATTTGCATCTGCCCAATATCTACAATTATGCCTATTTAAGGTTCCATGAAGTTGAAATGTCGCCTCGTCTGAGAAGACTATATTGGATGGAAAATTGGGATTTCTAATTAAACGTGACATCATGTTGTCAGAAGACTCAACGCGATGATCGAAATCGTCTTAATTTAACTTGTGAATAAGTATTACTTTAATTGGATGAAAGTTTCCTCTCTGCAGTATATTATGAACAGAAGATTTACTTACTTCAAGTTTTTGAGCAACCGTGCGAACGAAATTATGCGGATCCTCAGTAAATGATAATAAAACGTTCAATGAGTTCTTATTTCCAGCTGACCTCGGTCTGCCTTCTCGAGGTAGATGTCCGTCAGTGCCAAAATCATTGAATCTTCTAATGATACGTTCAACAGTCGATTCTGAAATTGAAGCCCTTCTAACCCTAAATGTTTTATTAAACAGATCTCTTACTGCTTAAACAAAGACAAATTTCACATTTATTTTCTTGAACATTACATGCACTATCTAATGCACATTGTTTAAGTAAGTAAGTAGGGCAGGATGATTTCCGTAAGCTAGCTTGCAAAAAAAAATTCAGATCATATAGAAGTGTGAATGACCTTGATATGTCCCTTAAGCTCACAGCTGACCTATGACCTGACTACACTTTCTAATGAAAAATCTTCCGTTGTTTCAATTTCCGATGTCAAACAGAGTCGTTTCAATTGAAAAAACGAATAGTGACCTTGATGTGACCTTGATGGTCATGGTCCAGGTCACTCGATGGTCACTATCTAATGCACATTGTTTAAGTCAGTAAGTAGAGTAGGATGATTTTCACAAGATAGCTTGCGAAAAATTATTTAAGCCGTATTGAATTTTGAATTACCTTGATATGTCCATTAGTCAAATCTTACCTATGACCAGACTACACTTTTTAATGTAAAATTTTCCCTTCTTTCGATTTCCGATGTCAAACAGAGTTGTTTTATTTTAAAAAAAGAGTGACCTTGATATGACCTTGATGGTTATGGTCTAGGTCACTCGATGTTCACTATTTAATGAACATTGTTCAAGTAAGTAAGTAGGATAAGAGGATGATTTTCACAAGCTAGCTTTCGAAAAAATGTTCAGGCCATAGTTCGAATGACCTTGATACGTCCATCAAGGTCACACCTTACCTATGACCTGGCTACACTTTTTAACGTGAAATTTTTCGCTCTTTCGATTACCAATGTCAAAAATGGGCCATTCCAATTGAAAAAGTAAAGGATTCCTCGTTCAATTAACTTTTCAATTTTTTATAAATAAACAAATATGACGAAAAAAATTGGACATAATTAAGAAGTTAAAAAAAGGTAAGGCTGATGTGTAGACCGAATGTGCTACGTTTAAATCGTAAAAATAAAATTGGAAATGAGCAAATTCAATTTTTGAATAACCGGCAGAAGTTACAATAAAATGTTTAATAACAAATATTTTTAAAGAACGCGCTTTTTTAAAGAGATAATGAAACTACGTATGTTTTAACATTAATCCATGTTATGAATTGTAAGAATATACATTTATGAAAATGATATACAAGTTGACATACAAATTCAAGTGCCAAGCACGAGACACGCGATGAGAGTGTATTCGTTAAAGCCGAAGGAGTTTTAAGAAAAAAGAAGTCACACTGAAAAAAATAATTAGTTAGCACCACTAGCAAAGTAGTAGGCCCAACTATTTTCGTTTGTAACATATGCCGCTGCTGTTAAAGCGGTTGAGGCTACTACTTTTATTCGCATGATTGGTAGTAGTTGTCCTTACTACTTTAATTGTTCTCGCTACAACTTTTGTTGGTAGGTACTCATTTCAGGTAGTTGTGTTTACTACTTTAAATAGTAAGAGTTACTACTTTAATCAGTAAGTCTTACTATTAAATTAGTTATTTTACAAATATGCATCCCGCTGGCAAGCTGAATTGTCACGATGATGTATTTATACAAATTAGGCTACCTTTTCATAGAGGCCTGTTTTGAAGTATTCGTTGGTATTATTTGACACATTGAGTACGCATCTATAGGTTATCAAGCAATCAAATTGGCCATAAACCAACAAAGTAACTAGAATTAAATCATATGAAAAATATTAATTCCACGATTATTTCAAAATAGGCCTCCGTGAACAGGTGCCCTAAGCATAGGCTGAAGCGTAGATGACGCCATAAGGATCAATACGATACTCTTTAATATTTTCCACATGTTTACACATTATACGTAAAGGTTCAGATTCAAATGGCGATAATCGAAAACATGACAAAACATTTCTATGCGAATGTTGGCAGCACTGCTCAGAATTCAGTTCTGCCAATATCGCCAAGGGGCGAAACTTGTAACCTTTACTACTTTTATTTCTTGGAAAATAAATTGC
>NC_046659.1:34645321-34657439 GCF_010883055.1 Belonocnema kinseyi
TATGTTATATTATAATATTCTTATTTATATCTTGATCCGCATTTGAAAGAAATTAATGGAATTGGCGATTTTAATGATATTTGTATACTTAATATTGTGTAAATTATTGTACATGATGAAAATAAATTATATAATTAGGTATGTAATATTATAATTATATATAGAATAGAATAGAATTTATTGTCTTCAGTGTATACTTTTACAAGTTTTTACTATATTCTTTCGCTCTATTACATTTTTAAATAAAACAAAGCTACCAATTTTCTCTCTTAGAATTCTTACCTGAACAGATAATAATTAAATCATTAAATCGTTACATATTTCTGTGTTTATATTACAGTTCCTATTGTCCTTAGGCTATATTTCTCCTCTTTGTCACTATTTTGTTCGATATTATAATTATATTAATATTAATATTAATTAGCTGTAAATGATTGTGCTGGGGCTTTTAAGCGTTTGATTAATCTATTAAACCAAAAAAGGTTAAGCAGCCTCCGGACTTTAGAAATTATAAAATTTGTTTATGAGAATCATTTGGAATTAAACAATTACAAGCTATAGCTTTCTAGAATTTGGTTATATTAAACTTTTTTCACGACTACTTGGGACTTCGATTTTTAAGATTCAAAATGGCTAGCAATTTTAAAAAGTGTTAATAAAAAATGTTGCGCTTGTTAGTACTTATAATTTGCAATTGTTTTATTTTAAATGATTCTCATAAATAAATTTTCTAATTCTGAAAGGCTATTAAAATTTTCTCGGTTTATTAGATAAATTCAAGTTCCAACTCTTAAAACGCTAGCACAATCATTTACAGCTCATTAATATTAATGTTAATATCAATATCTGTTGAGATAATATTAATATAATTGTAATATTATATATAGTTAATTATATATAATATTAATTCTATTATAATGCACCCTGATTATAATTCTTTTTTCAGATTTTCATGTCCTAACTCACAATTTTAATTATTTTTTTAGAATTCCTTGTCCCAGATCTAAATTATAGTTTTTTCAAAAAATCTCTAATCCAATTTAGAAATACATACAATTGATTTGAAAAATTTCCTGTTCCAATTCAAAATTCAAGAAATTAGAAAATTCAAACTTTTAAACCTGAAAATGATTTATTTGAGGTGGACATTTTTTTTATTTTAAACTTTTAAAACTAAAGCTTGACAAATTTTTTAATTCAGAAATATTTCATTCAAACGCTCAATAATTCATACAAATTTAACACAAACTTTTAACAGCTTTGAATTTTACCATTTTTTTATCAAATTATGTTTAAATACGAAATTACCGATTTTTAATTTTTATGACTTTAACATTGTAGAGATTTCTGGTTAGAAAATATAAATTAAGCTATGATTTTTAAGGTTCAAAATGATAATACTTCAAGAAAATTTCAGTTCGTAACATTAAAAATTGAACGATTAAACCAATTTTGTAAATAAAAACTTTCTAAAATAAAAATAAAATTATTTTTGTTTTAAGTTGTTCCAGATTAATATTTTTGCATTGTTATTTATAGATGAAAATTTGAGTTTAATAATTGAAAATGTAAACAATTAACTTACTATCAAAATAATTGAATTTTTAACTAAAAAAAAAGAGAAAAACAAATTTGCAACAAAATAGTTACATTATTAACCAGAAAGATGAATTTTGTAACTGAAATCAATAATCTTCAACCAAAAACTGGACTTTTTACAAATATGTTTAAATTTTAGCCAAGTAGTTGAAATTTTAACTGAAAAATGTGTATTCTAAAACAAAAACAAAATTAATTCAACAAAAAAAATACAAATTTTATAGAAAAATTAATAAATTTTCAATCAAAACAAATATATTTTCGGTCAGATAGTTAAGTTTTTATATATAAAAGATGAAATCTCTCCCAAAGCAGATGAATTTGCAAACCAGAAAGAAAAATTTGCTACAAAACAATTGAATTTTAAGCCCGAAAAAATTTATTTAAAAAAAACTTTTATTTTTAAAAAAATAGTTAAATTTTTAACTAAAATGATGAATCTTCAACAAAAAAGTTATAATTTTTAATTAAAAACTGTTGAACTCATCCAAAAATATATCAATTTTACACGAGAGTTGACTTTTCAGTCAATAAGGATTTTTTTTAAATTGTTGAATTTCAAAGCCAAAAAGATGATTTTTTTACAAAACAGTGTAAACTTTTTTTTAAACGGAATAGTTCAAAGACTTCTGGTTAAAAAATATAAGCCAAAGCTATTATTTTTTTTTCAGTTAAAAATTAAAATGTTTTGTTAGACAGTTAGATTTTCAAGATTATCAATTCGTCAATAAAACTTTTGAGTTTGGATTTGTAAATAAAAATGTAAAAATGAATAATATAAAGCAATTTAAAATCAAATAATTCAATTTATAATTTAAAAAGTTTCCAATCAAAAAAGAATTGTAATTAATCCATTTGTATTCATTAAAATGATTTAGCCATTAACATTTAAAAATGTATTGACTTATTCTTCAATTCAAGGAATTGGAAATAATAGCTTTGGTTTATATTTTTTAACCAGAAGTCTTTGAACTATTCCGTTTAAAAAACGTTTTACACTGTTTTATAAAAAAATCATCTTTTTGGCTTTGAAATTAAACAATTAAAAAAAAATCCTTATTGAGTGAAAAGTCAACAATTGTGTAAAATTGATATATTTTTGGATGAGTTTAACAATTTTTAATCAAACATTTAAACTTTTTTGTTGAAGATTCATCATTTTAGTTGAAAATGTAACTATTTGTTTGAAAATAAAAGGTTTTTTTTGTAATTATTTTTAATAATTGAAAAGGTAAAAAATTAACTTACTATCAAAATAATTGAATTTTCAAATCAGAAAAAAAGAGAATAACAAATTTCCAACAAAATAATTACATTTTCAACTAAAATGATAAATCTTTAACAAAAAAAGTTTGAATTTTTAACTAAAAACTGTTGAACGCATCCAAAAAGATATTAATTTTACACAAGAGTTGACTTTTCAGTCAATCAGGATTTTTTTTAAATTGTTGAATTTTAAAGCCAAAAAGATGATTTTTCTACAAAACAGTGTAAACTTATTTTTAAACGGAATAGTTCAAGGACTTCTGTTTAAAAAATATAAACTTACTTTAAATGCTTTGAATTGAAGAATTAATAAATAAATTTTTTAATGTTAAAGACTGAATCATTTTGATCAATAAAAATGGATTAATTACAATTCTTTTTTAATTGGAAACTTTTTAAATTATAAATTGAATTCGTTTACTTAAAGTTGCTTTATATTATTCATTTTTACATTTTTATTTATAAATCCAAACTCAAAAGTCTTATTTACGAATTGACAATTTTGAAAATCGAACGGTGTAACAAAACAGTTTCATTTTCAACTAAACAAAAAAAGAAGTTTCAACCAAATCCTTAAATTTTTAACGAAGGATATGAATTTTCATTTAAAATTATGAATCTTCAACAAAAAAGGCTTACATTTTTTTATTAAAAACTGTTGAACTCATCCAAACAGAAAAATTTTTCACAAAACAGTTGAGTTTTCAGTCTTTAACTAAAATGATGAATCTTCAAAAAAATCTAATTAACACAATAAATAAATTGTCAACCCAAAAGTTTATTTTTCAACAAAATAAATTAATTTTCTATCAAATAATTGGTGTTTTAACTAATACAATGTACAGGATCAAGTTTCAACCTTAAAAATAATAGCGTAATTTGTATTTTTTAACCAGAAATCTCTAAAATGTTTAAGTCATAAAAATTTAAAAATGGTAATTTCGTATTTTAAAATAATTTAATTTAAAAGTTGTAAGATTAAAAGGTGTTAAAAGTTTGTGTTTTATACGTATGAATTATTGAGCGTTTAAATGAAATATTTCTGAATGAAAAATTTGTGAAACTTCAGTTTTAAAAGTTTAAAATTCAAAAGATTTCCACCTCAAAAAAATCATTTTCAGATTTAAAATTTTGAATTTTCTAATTTCAACCTGAATTTTGAATTGGAACAGAAAAATTTTCAAAGCAATTGTGTGTATTTCTGAATTGGATCAGAGATTTTTTGAAAAAAAATATAATTCAGATCTGGGACAAGCCATTATAAACAACTATTAAAAACTATACAAAAATTTGAACAGAGTGGTTCGATATAGAAAGGCTTGAATTTTTAAAATTGTAATGAGCTAAATTTTAAGTTTGAACGCTACAATTTTAATTTAGAATAATATTCAAAATTAATTTAAAACTTGAAATTATGTGAAATAATTTGAAACACGATGTAGATTTTTGCAGATTAAAAAAAAAGCTTTTTAGAATTGTAAAATATTTAAAAAGAATAACAAAAATTGTTGTGATTGCTAAGAAAATTGAAAATGATTTTTTTTTGTTTGAAAATTTAATTTTAAGTGAGTATTTGAAAAGATCTTAAAAATTAAAAAAAAAAAAGGAATCAGGACGATTTTAAGGCAATTTTCTATTTTGCAGTTTTTTAATTTTAGGAAAAAATTTAATTAACACAATAAATCAATTTTCAACCCAAAAGTTTACTTTTCAACAAAATAAATAAATTTTCTATCAAATAATTGGTGTTTTAACTAATACAATGTACAGGATAAAGTTTCAACCAAAAGTGGAATAGTCCAATGTTCAGATAAAAACTGTGCTAAAAAATTGAATTGAGCAAGAAAAAAAAACAAATTTTCAACAAAATTGTTAAATTTTCAAGGGAAAAGGTGAATTTTTGACGAAGAAGATTAATGTTCTATAAAAAAAAACGATTTTCCAACTTAACCAATATATACGATTAATTTTTAATCAATCATATAATAGTTACATTTTCAGATAAATACAAGTAATTTTTAACAAAAAAATTAATTTTAAACAAAGTTGTTAAATTTTCTACCAATCAGATGAATTTTCGACCAAGAAAATTGACGATTTACAAAAAAAGACAAATCTTTAAAAAAATACATGAATTTTTAAAGAAATTATTTAATTCTAAAGTAAAAAAAGACGAATTATTTACAAAAAGTTGAATTTTTTAAGCGAAAAATATGAGTTTTCAATGAAAGATACTTTCAACCAAATAGTTAAATTTTCAACCACAATTTAAAAACCTTGTTAAAAAAACATATTTTTTTATAAAGTAGTTCAAATGTTAGTGAAATAATCCACTTTTAAACCCAAGGAAATGTACACTTGATATTTTAACCAAACAATTGCATTTTTGATCAAAAATGATATATTTTCAACCAAAAAGATTAAATTTCTACTAAACAAGGTCAATTTCCAATAAAATACATGAACTTTCAACGAAATTATTTAATTTTAAAAACTAAAAGAGCATTTCCACCCAAAAATTATAGTTTTAATTTTTAACAATATAGTTGCAGTTACAGCAGAACGACTTACAACCAAAAAAATTTATAGTTGATAATTCAACCGAAAAATATAATTTTTCATCAAAAAGTATAAATTTTCCATAAAACAATTTAATTTCTACAAAGAAAGACGACCTTTTAACAAAACACATGATTTCTTAACCAAAAATGGTATTGATGAATTGTCAGTTTCGAAAATGTATTTTCAACGAAAGAGATGAACCTTCAAATAAAAAAAAAATAAAAATTTTAAAAAAGTAGTTGAACTTTTGATAAAAAGAGGACTTTTTTTACAAAATAGTTACATTTTCAACAAAATAATTAATTTCTCCGTCAAATAATTGAGTTTTTATCCAAACGAGATGAATTCCAAAATCGCCAATTTCTTTAATTTCTATCAAAGGCGGATCAAGGTATAAATAAGACTATTATAATATAACATAATTATAATATTATCATTATTAGTATACGTATATATTTATATATATAATAGTATTATTATTTATATAATTTATATTTTATACATGAAATAATATAACCTCAAAATATACGCATATCAAGGGGCGCGCGATCTATTCAAATCATGAGAATTGTCAGCATCGAAATCTGGAAATATTAAAATCCCAATCTCCTGAATTTATTTCAAAGCAGTTAGCAGGTAGATATATAAATAGAATCGCCGAAGTGCTCCGACCGGCAATCGTGCATTTTCGAGTTTTCAAATTCAGAAGAGGAGAAATGGGTTGCGCGCGCAACTCAGTCATTTACAGCATCTCCTACTATATTCACACGGACATAGCCCTGTCATAGTATTGGACCACATCTCGTTTCAGATCTGGGATCACTGTGTTGTTATTGTCTCTGTTGATATTGGCCGCTTAGCCTATAGAACATTTTTAAGAATAATTTTCTAATAACGGTCTTCATAGGTATGTAATTCAGTTTAAGATTAGTCATTCAGTTTACGAAGCATCGTCTGTCAAGTCTTTGTTTATTGGGGGCCTCTACAAAAAACTCGGTTTTGCAATCAGTGCGGAGGAAATTTTCATTAAAAAAAAAGGAATAATAAAGGCCTCACATACCAATGTGAAAAACGGGGTTGCAGAAAGAAGAAGGCTGCAAAAGATGGAACTTTTTTCTTAGTGTTTCTCTTCCACTTCCCAATATATCGCGATGGTGGGTACTGCGTAGGTTTTGCAGTGCAAACCTTGCGTCTTGTTAGTGCAGACTACACTACACTACCGCCAACGCTCAACTCGGCCGAAACAATAGGCCCCCGACGGCAGGGTTAAGGGGCTGGATGCGAACCCTGTGGTAGCTAGTGTTAAATATAAAGTGGCAGATGTGTGAAACTGGGTTCATGAAAATTGTGTTGTAAACGGGCAATCAAAAATTTTCGTCTGTATAAATTCCGTGTGGAAAAATTTCGTGGTGCTGTACTGTTTCTTCTAGCCCGCCTTGAGTCGACAATGACGCGCCACAGGGTGACTGTTCAGTGGTAAGAGTGTGATGTAATGCTAGGATCGACAAGTTTCTGGACAGACCGTCCATTTTAATAAAAAATAATTATTAATTAAATAATATAATTGTTTTTATTGCATAAAAGTCTAATATATAGATTTTGCAGTTAATTAAAAACATTTTTAAAAATAATTAAGAAATGAGTTCCCGCAAACATGCGGCGGGTGTCGAACTTTTGATGTTAATTCATATTATTTTGCTGTAACTTTGTCTCATCGCCATAACACACTCAGGCATCTCAAAGTTAATTTTTTAAATCACTTTTTTCGGATATAAATTTCAATTCATTACGCAGTCAATAAATAATTGAAACAAATCATTTATGTTGAATTTGATTTTCTGGAATATAATCAATGTAATATATAGCATTATACGTATTATGATTATTATAGATTTAATATTAATTATAAGTTTACTATATAATTCCAATGAAACAAAGTGTTTTTAAAAATTGTTTACAAAAAATCGTGGTTCAGAATACATCTTGTATATTCAGACTTCAATCACTTTCAATAATTATTGTTTATGCTCTTAAATATGCATTCGAGCAAATTTAATTATTATTTGAGAATTTGTGCAATTATTGTGTATTGCAATTTCGTAATTTTTTTATTACAAAATTATATTGTTCTAAATTCACTTATGTAATTTTTGTTCAAGTCCAAATGATTATTCTGATAAGAAAAAGAGGCGAAATAAAGTCTGCTTTTTATTCTCTGAAATTCTATAGTCTCGGAGAGTTTACGATGATCTGATGAGGATTAATTCAATATAATGCAAGTACTATTTAACTACTCAAAATGTGCACAAATTTCCATTCTTGCCCAATAATAATCTCACAAAGTAATTTATTCATCATTATATTTTTTTTATCGAAACTTCTTGCAATATAACTTAAAAACCGTCTACTTATCAAAAATCGTAGAAAACATTCTTTGAACAAATAATCTGTTTATTATAAACTTTATTGTTCATTATATTTATTTATTTATAAAAAAATGTAAAGCCTGACTCAAAATATTTAAAAAAAAAGATTACAATCATTCTAATTTTAAATTGTGTAGGCTATTCACACAAAAAATATTATTTGATAGAAAATTTAAAATAATAAATTTTTGAACGCCTAGTTCTTGCACGGTTTTTTTAAGTGCATTTTTTTATTTTCTTCATAAAATAGTTTGGAAAGAGGCTTGCAAAATTGGGAAGCTTCACTTTAACAATATTCAGTGTTTGATGTCTTTTTTCAAATTTTGAAATTTCGCAGGATATAAAATTGACTTTATTATACAGTTAAATCGTTAAACTTTAAATATGTCGCAGTATTCAAATAATAATTTTGAATATTTCATTTCGACATTTCTAATTATGATATTGTGTCACAAATAAAAAAGTGTTTACAATTTTTTTAATTTTGGATTTTCTGTCTACCAAAAAACCTTGAATAAATATATCCATACATTAAAATATGCATCAGATCTTAATGATTTTACATTTAAAGCCTCTGAATAGGATTTAAAATTATGCAGTTTATAGATTATTAAAATCGGACCTAAAATTCTGTAGAGATTATAAGAAGTAATAAGAACTTGGAAAATACTGCAAACATTTTTAAGAGACTCAAAGAGGATTAAAGTTGTAGTAAATAAGACCTAAAAGAATAAAAAAAGGATGACGAGTTTTACACGGAGAAAAATAGATATTAGCGCAGACTATCTAGATATTACTAGTTAATATATTAGCAATTTATCTATGGGACAAAGATCTAGATATTGATGTGGAGCATCCGTAGATATTAATATAAAGATTGTAACAAACAATAACCAAGATTTTAACGGGCAAAAATTACCTGTAAAGCATGCCATTTTCTATAAAATTCAAAAGGATTTTATATCGTAGTCCTCTGTTTTTGGTATACGAATCTTCTAGCATTCGCCTTTTTCATAATGTAATTTTTATGTAGAACCAATTACACGTAGTTTAAGGCTAATAAGAAAGATGCCTGTAGCTGAGTCCTCATTTCCTTGCGAAAATTGTGATATATCAAAAAAAAATTAATCCATTCCCCACCAAAACTTATAGCGAAATATATATCCGAAAAACCACAACAGAAATGACAAATGTTCAAGATGCAGATAAAGAAGGGCTAAAATCTTTTGTCGCCACGCCAATATAAACAGATATTGCCCTTTAATATCTTGTATGTTGAATAGCAGATATTAGATATTATGCCATAATATCTATACATTATGGTTAAATACCAAAGTTTTTAATATCTGCTAGTCAATATCTATTTTTCTCTGTGTAAGTAGATCCAAACAAACAATTTATTTAGCATCGTGGAGAATATAAAATGGACCTGCATTCACAGAAAAAACGAAAGATAAAGTTTACATTGATTCGGGGTGAAAGATTCATCGCAACAAAAATTAATCTTGCCGGATAAACTTTACATTAATCGAAGATAATTTACCATTTTTAAACGTGTCTGAAAAATCTTTCGCCTTATAATCGCTCCATTTTTATTCGCGATGTAGCGAGAACTGCGATGCTAATGCTATCTATCGTCGTTTAACTTCATTAAATTGGAGAGACCTGAAGATTCCCATGTGTCAGCTGCTTTTTGCGCTACTTGCTAAATGGTATTAAGACCATGTGACGAGTGGGTCACGTGACCAGATTCCTACCTTACTGCCACCTTTCTTTTTTCCCAACTTATTTTTACACGAAGCGCCACATCAAGTTGAAAAGATGGGATAATAAATAAGAAGCACTAAGAAAGGTGGGTCTGGTCCTAAACTTTAATAATTATAAAAGAAGCAAAAACAATTATTTACAACAAAAAATTGTTTTTCATAATTATACAAATTTAGGATTAGACCCATCATTCTTAATGCTTCTTGTTTAGTATCCCAAATTTTCAACTCGGTATGGCGTTTCGTGCGAATTTAATTTGGGAAATAAAAAGAGTGGCGGTGAGGTAGGAATCTGGTCATGTGACCCACTCATCACATGGCCTTAAATAAGTTCTAATTCCTCTACAATATTATAATTTATTTCGGAGGAGATATATCAGTAAGAACAACTTTTTTGCGTATTTTCTGCTGCTGATTGTATCAGTGTTACAGAAATTTGCTCACTTGATCGTGACGTAGTAGAGGAGATCCGAATTCTTCTCCTAACCTCAATGAAACTTACGCCGAAATATGTTTAATTTTTAACTGTTTGCAAGTCTTACCTGCAATAAATTCTAACTTTTGTTTTATCTGTGTTGTTTTAAATTTGGTGTTCCGATTTATTGCTCGATTTCACTCATACTTTACCATTTTCCCATTGCTACTAACGATGTCGTATATCAGACGACTGCTTTTATTTCATCGTAGGGTAAACTTTTACCAGTAGCATGTAAACTTTAACAGCGAGAAATTTTACATTCAACAAAATTTAACTTCAGTTTTTTTCTGTGTTTTGACTCGGGAAGCTAGCTATTCAGATTCGAAACGAACTTCTAAATAGCGACAAGACTGGGGCTATCAGCAGAGAGCTTTGAATCAAACAAGTGGAAAAACTAGACAGCACTAGGCTAGTATTCCGTGAATAATCAGGCTTGAGAAAATCTATACTGGCTATAGGCTGATTCAATACTGCCAGGAAATTTTTCCACACGGATTGCGAAAGTGACGATGATTAAGTCTCTAAGCTTATGTCAGTTTTCTAAACATTTATATTTTTGGTTTCTATGTACTGGGTGTTCTTTCTATGCAATGTAAAATTTAAAATTTTCGTTCTTTTTTATGTTGGTCTCACATATAATTTTAAGCAAAAACCAATGCAATATTTAATTTCGTTTGGACACATTGTTATGAAAAGTAAAATTTGGCACAATTGACCCCGCCCTAGCCTACAAGAAGTTTTTTGCGGAGTATTATTCTTATGTACCTATGTATGGGCATATTTTGCGCGAAACAAGAAAATAACTATAGAACCGCTATTTTAAAATTTCAAATTTTTATAACATAGGGTGAGTGACCCAGTGAATGAACACTTAAGGAAATCACTGATTACAACTAGTCAATTTCACGTTATGATAATTGATTATTCTTACAAAAATTTTGAAAATAGATTCTTAATGGTTCAGATTTCATAATCCGATAAACAACTTTTGTTTTTAACAAAAAGCTTTATAAAAAAATAATTAAATAGTGTAAAATCAACGAAAACACCAGTGAATGAACACTGTGAGCCAATGAATGGACAGTAGTAAACCAGTGAATGAACACTATAATCACTACAAATTAGAATTAGGATTTAGGTATGAAATTACATAGGTACATTACAAAATGAGCAATTAAATAATGTAAAATATTAGAAAGCGTTGCGAAATTCATTAAATATATTATTTCACTAAAAACCACAAGACATTTAGATATAAAGAAAGGAGGGAATACAAAAGTTGAACACAGAACTTTATAACACAACATCTTACTATGTTGCTTTAGGTTAAATTAGCAAATACATAACATTTATAATACAACACCTTACTATGTTGCTTTAGGTTAAATTAGCAAATACAGTTATAAATCACAGTGTTATAAAAATGAAAATTCTTTAAACATTCATAAATATATATTAACTAGTACGCAGTAGTACGTAGCACGAATTACTGTTATTATAGTTAAACAAAGTTTTCTAAATGCAAAAAAAAACGGAAGTTTAAGAATTCCCCAAATTCATATGACGCCCGGAATTCAAAGATTTCATGGAAATAGCGGAATTTACGCATTTCTAGAAATTGATGGAATTCACGGTACGCACGGAATTCACGGTACGCGCGGAATTCACGGTGGACACGAATTACAGGGAATTCACGAGATTCAAAGAATTCATGGTATTCATGAAATTCAACGAATTCATGGAATTCACGAAATTTAAGAAAATCAGGGAATTCAGGGAATTTTTAGAATTATCGGAATTCATAGGATTCGAGGAATTCACGGTCTGCACGAAATACAAGGAACTCACAAGATTTAAAGAATTAGTAGAATTCCCGGAATTCATGCAATTTTCAGAATTTACGCAATTTATGGAGTTCGAGCATTCATAGAAGTCGGGAAATTAACAGAATGTATGGAATTCATGGACTTTCACGAATTTCTTGAATTCCAGCGATTCCGTGAATTCCAGCAATTCCGTGA
>NC_046659.1:34657539-34661274 GCF_010883055.1 Belonocnema kinseyi
GGAGGACTAACGGCGACTTGTTACCGTAGAAAACTGGTTAGTTACTGTTATCATCGAAGTAGTTGTCGTAGCTTATACCAACTCTACTAATAAGGAGCTTTTTGTCGCAACTAACCATTTTTTTCAGTGCACTATCACAAAATTAATGTTGTTGATGCTTTGATCTTTAATTTTTAAGTTTTTGCATAAATGTGGAGGGTAATACAAAGATCGAGCGCGGCGCTAGATAAATATATTATTGAGCCTGAAGCGCGAGAACTAACAGTCGCGCGCCGTAGGCGCGCTCTAACTTCGACTAGCTTGCGAAGCGCGCCATGAGAATATGCCCACGCAGCGGGCGGTTTTTTTTCAATTTTCAATAGGAACATTTCATGGTGGTTGTGCAAATTTGGTTACTGGATTCTTGGTTTTATTTTCAGCAATTCTGCATATTAATTTGCCTACTGGACGTTAAATAGGATATTAAATTGGATTTCCATCTCGTTCAAATTTATTTGAATTTAATCATATTTAGTTTATTTGCTATCAAAATCAATTTGATTTATTATAAGAAAATTTCACAAGGTAACGAGTTCCCTATTATATTTGTCACATTTATCCTGCATCACCAATGTTGACATAGATTGTTTTCCTGCTCGGCCCCCACCTGAAGCGGAGCCAATTAATTGGGACCAAACTACCATTCGTATGGCTACACAGAGCGGAATCAACAATATTGGCGGAACCAGCCTCTTTTTATGTTTGTAAACGGCGCACAAGTGAGAGTTTCGCTTGGAAGTATAAATTAAAAAAATTTTAATTTTCAAACTTTCGTTTTCAATGTGCTTTTACGTGTGAAAACTACTTTCATTGATTAAGCTCAAATTTAAAACAAAATATTTTTTATTTTGTCTTTGAGAAAGAGGGATTTACTAGTTTCAAGTGAAAATAAGTATTTTCATAAAATATTACATCTTCTATCCAGGGCGGTAAGGAAGGCTATTTTAACGAGTGTGTACTTCCGTCAAAATAGCCTTAGGCCCTTGATACACACTATACTTTTTCTCCTAACCTGTTTGAAAACAAGCATGTGAAGTAGATAAAGGAAGTTTGGTGCGCACGACCAAACAGGGTCTGAATTGAGAATTCTCTCTGTATCTTTCTTAATTCACCCTTTCACCATTTTTCCTTTCTCATTTTCCGTTTCCCTTTCTTATCTCCCCTTACCATTTCCATTTTTCTTCCCCATTTACAGCCATTCCCTTTCTCGTTTCCCCACCCCTATTCCTCATTCCTCTTTCCCTTTTTACTCTTTCCCATTTCCCCTTTACGATTTACCTCCCACTTTCCCAATTCTATTTTCCTTTCCCTTTTCATTTCTCCCTTTTCGCTATTCCCCTTAACCGTTTCCCCTTTCCCCCTTCCTTAATTTCCCCGTTCTCTTGACCCTTTTTCTTATTCTCCCCTTTCCTCTTTTATTTTTCCCTTTTCCCATCAATTTTAATTTATCATCAACTTTAAATTATGTGAGTGAGAAAATTTTCACAATAAAAAACCAATTTTTAAAACATGATAAAGTGCTACAAAAAGCAATAAATACTTTTAGAAATTCTTCGGTAAGTTTGATGATATAAGTGGTAAAAAGTGTGACATCCGCACACACATTAACACACATGCATTCAGACAATTAATTTTCAACAGATTTTCTTATTTTTCAAACTTTTAATTAAATGAATTACATCTTTTTCGAAATTATTAACATTACACGGCTTCCTCTATGACGAAGAAATAATAAATAAATGTAAAAAATCCAGGTATACACAGAAAAACGGTGGTGTTAAATTTGTTGCAGCTCAAATTTCATTTGTCTCACAATGAGCATTTGAGAGAATTTTCAGTCTCCAATTTATTCCTCTGAACGTAGTTGCACATCTGATCATCTAAGCGAATGTATCATTTGGAGACTGAATTTTGGCTTATGTCGAGAGTTGTGGAGTGCTGAACCGCGCTGTCAGCCACCTAAACACCTGTCAAAGCAACTATTCACTTTGCGATATTAGACTAAATAATTGTTAATAAGGAAACTAATTGAAATAATATTGACCCAATTTTCAACTTTCTTTTATTTAACAGTGCGTACTATTCACTAAGAATAAAATGATAAATTCCTAATGCAACTTCCAAATGTTAGGTTAGTCATGGCCATCGATATTTAAACTAAAGCCGGGATGTATAGAAAAACTCATGAACGTCAACATATACAATTAGGTATTTTCACTTCAACCACCAGTTAACTTCACTTTGTTGTATACAGAAAATCTAGAGGAAACTTTTTCGAACGAACAGGCATCAATTTAGATACAGAGGGTCACGACTTAGTATTTGCATTCCAGCTTAGGTAGTTTGAATGTCATGTCGGTTTTGACTAACCTAAGTTTTGGAAATTATACTACGCCAAGTATAATTTTTATTTCAAGACACTAATAGTCACTGGTAAATGGGAGGGACTGAAAAGTTAGGTAATTATTATTATAACTTACCTGCTTATCAACATCTATTTTACCCAAAGAACGCCCGACAAAATCATTTTTACAGGTGACTGACAGTTTGTAGACGACACTTCACGTTGCTCTGCATGAGAAAAAACAGTCTCTATGTTTGAGGGATGTGTCCAAACAAAATAGCCTTTAATACTTCAACTAGATATTTACGGCCAAAGTTAAAGAATTAAGGGTGTTGGTTTAATCCGACTTTGATTTTTTTAAATAGGTACGGCACTGATTCCATATATATTCTTTCCGAAGGATTTATGAACGAAAGAAAGAAAACTTGTCGAATATCCGGAATTTTTCGAAATCCTCGGATCAATAAAATGTTGAAAAACGAAAAAATTGGTTGAGGAAATGATGGTCAATGTAGACTCCAAAAATTGTGGGTATATTAATTACCCCGTGTGCCACGAGTGAACAAAAAAGTTTTTTTTTTAATTGTTGCTAGTTATTTTTGTGATTTTTCATAAAATTCCAACGTAAGTTTATCATCTGAAGTGAGATACATTTTCTTTATTCATTATTTCATAGTTTCTTGTTTTTTTTATATGGCAGAAAGCCTACATTGGCCTGTTGCTTATGCGGGCACCCAATGTTCCGTAAGCACCGCGCAGGTATCTGCAGCGACTGTTCAGGCCAAGATAAAAATTCAAAGGTTGAAAAACTTTTATTTATGTTTCCTTTCACTCTTTCTTTTCTATTTGTAACTATTTTTGAGCGTTTGAATGAAAATAAATTAATTTGAAAATTGCAAAACATGATATTTGATTTTACCAAAAAATCTAGGTTAAATTTGGAAAATAAATACCTTTTTCAGATGCATCCATATCACAGTATTTTATTTCTTAAAGTATAGTATCTCAAGAATGTACACATATGTTTTGAGATGAAAATAGTAAAATTACAATCATGGCATTATAATGACGAGACTGCAATACATGTATTGTAAGTGTTATAAATCGTGAAGTCATCCTCCAGCATTCCAATACATGGATTAGAGAGCATTTGTGAGACGAAAATTTTGCACAAGGAATTCTCAGAATTAACGAAATTCTAGGCATTTCCGGAATTCACCAAATTTATCGAATTAATGACATTCACAGACGTCACGGAATTGCTGGAATTCACGGAATCGCTGGAATTCAAGAAATTCGTGAAAGTCCATGAATTCCATACATTCTGTTAATTTCCCGACTTCTATGAATGC
>NC_046659.1:34661374-34663308 GCF_010883055.1 Belonocnema kinseyi
AGCAAATTAAAGATTTCACATATTTGTACGAAAATTATGGTAATTTTAATGTCGACTGACAGTATTAAATGTCAACAAAAAAATGTAAGCAAACCCATATTTTTTCTTAAGGTTAGATTTTTAGAGTATGGGGGAAAATTAAATTTTTGTAAGATTGAGTTACTTCTTATTTCAATTTGAAAACTTATTTGTAACATTTTCAGTAGTTTCATTACTTTAACCAGAAAAAATAGTAAGTGCATGTTTAACCACAATCCTGGTTGATGTAACCATACATTTTTTTAGTGTATTTAAATTGAAATGAAAGTTGGCTGAATCTTCAGATTCACTTTTCTACTCATTTGCAGACAATATATATATGTAACTTAAATAAATAATACACTTTTTAACTCAAATTTGTTATGATTATTTTATACTAACAATTTTACATACGAAAAATTACCCCCATCTTAATACACGTAGGAACAAATATTTAATTTACCAGAATTCAAAATTTGAGGACCTTTTTGCTACATTTTGGGACTAATTTTGATTTCAAACAGTTTTTAGAGTTTTTCAATATCAACTCTTTAGAACTAGCAATTTCGTATCTTCTGCTCACCAATCTTTTGGATCACCATGTGCAAGTATGCATATCTTTGTCAAGATATATTAAAATTATTTTTTCATTCACTTATAAAGTAAAATTAGATTATTGTCCTTTTGTATTTCGATGCCTGAGTAGAATAAGGTGTTCGTTCCGAATGTGCTCGAGGAAGGCGTTGGTTCTAAGTTCGTTTAAAGAAGGTGCTCGTTCCGAATCTGCTCGAGAAAGGTGTTGGTTCCAAATTCGGTTGAAGAAGGTGCTGGTTCAAAACTTTTTGGAAAAAGGCGTTCGTAAATCGAAGTATTTCATTCTTGAAATTTTGTAGTGGTATCACTGACGCAGGTATCAAAGTTTTCTAATATAAACGTGCCTTATTTTATTTCAGCTTTTATTTCA
This sequence comes from Belonocnema kinseyi, assembly GCF_010883055.1. Taxonomy (NCBI): domain Eukaryota; kingdom Metazoa; phylum Arthropoda; class Insecta; order Hymenoptera; family Cynipidae; genus Belonocnema; species Belonocnema kinseyi. The sequence goes on from NC_046659.1 coordinate 34,662,357, forward strand.
TACGTTTTTGCATAATTGTATAAAACAAAGATAATACGACACTACTTTTTAAATTTATTTTAAAATCTCCAGATTATGAATTAATTAGAGTATGTGCCAAGCAGTGTGTTGAGTGTTGAATAAAATAATGTTTTGCAACATATAATTGAATATTATATTATTTATGATAAACCTGCCTATATTAGCGAGAAAAGGATGTCCTGGATAAGTATACGTCTCGTACATTATTGAATGCATTAACATAATTAATTGAAGAACAATAATAATATTTTTTCAAAAAAAATTAAGATATGTATATTGTATACTATGCCTAATACTATAAAGTACATTTGTAAAAACTTTGAATATATATATTTTTTTCAAAGAAAATTATGTTGTTTTTTTTTAATAAACATGATCATCGAAGAAAGTAATTATTTCAAGCATAAGTAATAAATCACTCCATAATTTTAGTATAAAATGAGTTATACTCTAAAGGAATAACCCCGCTTGAACACATGAATTGTAAATCCTTATTTTTTCATTATGCAATTAAATTTTCATCCAACAAATTCTATACTTAAAATTTTGTAGTGGTACAGCTGATGCAGGATTTCAGCCTTTTCAACAATTAAAGTTTTACTATTTTATTAAAATAAGTTTTCTGTGAATCTAAGAAAGTAAGTCATATTTCATATTGACGATTTCATCAAACCGAACAATGATTAGTGATTTAAAATCACGAAAAGTTAATTTCAAAATAATATGAATCAGAATAAATGTTGTAGAATTTTTTGTTTAGTAATGTAATTTTTAGTTTATTTTAAGTGAAAAATATTCCAGCTGCGCGGGTACAATCTGACTGCGCGCAGTGCGCGCGGCGCTTCGCGCCAAGTTAGAGCGCCTATGGCGCGCGGGTATTCTTTCGCGCTTCGAGCTCGTTTTCGTACATTTAATACGTACACTTTGACAA
>NC_046659.1:34663408-34664672 GCF_010883055.1 Belonocnema kinseyi
ATATTGCTTTTAGTAGTAGCCTGAGTAGAGTAAGGTGTTCGTTCCAAATCTGCTCGAGGAAGGTGTTGGTTCGAAGATCGTTTGAAGAAGGTGCTCTTTCCGAATCTGCTCGAGAAAGGTGTTGGTTCCAAATTCGGTTGAAGATTGTGTTGGTTCCGAACTTTTTGGAAAAAGGCATTCGTTCGCCGAAGTATTTCATTCTTGAAAGTTTGTAGTGGTATCACTGACGCCTGAATCCTTATTTTTTTCTTTATCCATTTGAATTTTCATCAAACAGATTGTATACTTGAAATTTTGTAGTGCTACCGCTGATGCAGGATTTCGGACTTTTTAACCATTAAATTTTTGATTTTTTATTAAAATAAGTGTCCTGTGAATCTAAAAAATTAAGACAGATTTAATTTTGCCGATTCAATCAAACCAAACGATGATTAGTGATTCAAATGCACGATAAGTTAATTTCAAAATAATATGAATCAGGATTAATTTTGTCGAATTTATTTAATAATGTAATTTTTAGTTTAATCTAAATGATAAATATGCCCGCTGCTCGGGCACGTTATGGCTTGATATGTCAAATCAAGGCAGCCTTTGATACACTTCTTAAGGTTCCTAAATGAAGTCTAAGCTGGCTAATCAAATATTTTCAATCAAAATAAAAAATTGTAAACATTTTCAAAATTTTAAAAAATTGTAATCCAGAAATTGTTGTTAAAGTTTCTTATAGATGGGTAGAAGACTTGCAAATTATCCAAATAAAATTTTTAATTTCGATGAAAATAAGAAAAGTTATATTCTTTTGAAAATTTTGAAAATGTTCAGAAAATAGAAAACCATATTTTTCTAAAAGATTATAAAATTTCATAATAATTCATCACTAGTTATCAAATATATTCAGAAACTATAACTGTTAAATTTTTGATTAGACACAAATTCAAAAAGTTTGAGCTCTTCAAAATTTTAATAAAATTTTTTTATGAGTTTTAACAATTGTTGTCTAATTTTCTGGTACCCATAAAAAAGATTTGCAAATTATCCTAATGACATTTCCAAGTTCGATTAAACTTCAAAAAGATATATGCTTTTCAACATTTTTAAAAATTTCAAAAAAGGGAAAAAAATTGTTTTAATAGGTTAAGAAATATCAATCCAAATTTCTGCTAGATATAACATATATTTTTTCGAATCTTTTATCATGAAATTTCTTAATTAGACAAAAGTTTCAAAAGTTGGATCATTTTCAAAAATATGTAATTTTGGTTTT
>NC_046659.1:34664772-34665894 GCF_010883055.1 Belonocnema kinseyi
ATATGCAAAACCATAAACTTCCCTGCTGCGCTAACTACAGGTATGTGGTGCAACTAATCTCATGCCGTATCTAGGACCTACGAGCGGCGAGAAAATTCGAGTCTTCTGGCTTTAGGGTAGAATAAGTATCTGAAGAAAAAATGGTAGGTTAATGAAAATGGTCTCATTTTAAAGGTGCAAATGTTATACGTTAATGAGCCAAAAAGTAATATTCCATAAAATTATTTGTAGCTTATAGATCTGAAAATCTGATGAAAAGTAATGAAATTTGATAACTTTTAAAAACAGTGAACTTTGAACCATAGTTTTTTATTGAAAAAATAATAGGAAAAATCTGAAAAAATTCATGGAGCTGCATTACATATTTCTGAACAGATTGCCGTCGAAAAATTTACAAAATATAAATAATTTTTCGTTTTTTGTGAATAAATATGCGACCGCACTATATTCAGTTCTAATGAAGATAATGAAGTGATTTAAAGTGGTGGTTGTTAGTTGAACTATCTGTAATAATTTACAATTTGAAGGAAGTATGTGCTTGTTATTGTCTTCGTAAAAATTGCGATATTTGAAGCCAGTTTTTTATGTAGGAAAGCAAGTGCGAAAGCCCAGCGTGGTGCCGTCTTTTCAGGGGATCGTCCTCGGTTTTCCTCACCACATGGAAAGGGTTTGAAGGCTAGACTGCTAGAGTGAGGCTCGGAATTACAGTTGAGTAAGTCAGACTGAGGAAAACTGAGGACGATCCCCTGAAAAGACGGCACCACGCTGGGCCCTCGCACTTGCTTTCCTACATAAAAAACTGACTTCAAATATCGCAATTTTTACGAAGACAAAAAGAATCACATACTTCCTTCAAATTTTAAATTATTGAAGGTAGTTCAACTAACTACCTCCAATTTATATCACTTCCTTATCTTCATTAGGACTGAAGATAGCGCGCTCGCATATTTATTCACAAAAAACGAAAAATTATTTATATTTTGTAAATTTTCCGACTGCAATCTGTTCAGAAATGTTTAGTGTACCACCATGAATTTTTTCAGATTTTTCCTATTATTTTTTCAATAAAAAACTATGCTTCAAAGTTCACTGTTTTTAAAAGCTATCAAATTTCCTCACTTT
>NC_046659.1:34665994-34667924 GCF_010883055.1 Belonocnema kinseyi
TTTTTCCTATTATTTTTTCAATAAAAAACTATGCTTCAAAGTTCACTGTTTTTAAAAGCTATCAAATTTCCTCACTTTTCATCGTATTTTCAGATCTGTAAGTTACAAATAATTTTTTAGAATATTACTTAATGGGTCATTAACGTACAACATTTGCACCTTTAAAATAATACCTCTTTCATTAACCTACCATTTTTTCTTCACATACTTATTCAACGTCAAAGCCAGAGGACTCGAATTTTCTCGCCGATAGTAATATCTTTGGCTGCTATAAACAGCCAAGAACAATCGGTAATTTCCAGGGCCAACACATTTTTCTAACGAAGGAATAATTTTTTGTTTGAATGCCATCAAGGAATTATTCAAATAAAATAGAAAATTATTTTTCAGTTACAAATAATTTAAGTATCAACATGAAAAAAGGAATTTTCAACAAACAAAAATCAATTTCAAATAAAAAGTGGTTTTAGTTTCCACAAGTGATGAATTTTCAACCAAACTGTTCAATGTTCAACCAAAAAAAATGACGGGCCCCATAATATGTAGTCCTGCACTGTGCCTCTCTTTTTCTTCCTAATGTATCGCGATGGAGGGTACTGCGTACGGTTCGCAGTGCAAATCTTGCGTCTTATTGAAGAAGACTGTACCGTCAGCGCTCGACACGGCCGAAACAATAGGCACCCCAACGGCAAGGTTAAGAGGCTGGATGCGAACCCTGTTGTATCTTTTAATACAACACAAACTCTGGGATAAAAAGTGCCGCTTATCACTTTTCCCCCCCCCCCCCCCTACCTCATGACAGTGGCAAGTACACGGAGCAAAATGAATGGTCAAAATTTAGTGAACCACTCCGTTCTTCTAGATGGTCTAAAGAGCATTCCCGAATTTTTTCGACATAGTCAGAGAGACTCTTATTTTATGGCCAGTCTGACCGTTATAAGAAGGTCAGGCTCACTATCAGGGATAATCGAGGTATCCATTCGGGATGGTCAATACGATCATCTTGTTTTCGCTTATTTCGACTATCCACGGAAGAGCAAATTACCTGCCACAGAGGGCTAACCTGATTAAGTTATCGTTGGCGTGTTTATTTCAAATGAATAAATGTGTGAGTCAAACATTCACGACAAATAATGAAGAGAAGGTGCATAACAGTATTTGGAATTATTTTAGGTTTGTATTTAAGATAAAAAGATATTCCTTTTATTAAAATTTAAATGGATCGTTTATTTCTAAGGAGAAAATCTAATAAATGATTTAAATTTCACTTTATAAGTCTTCCTTGTGAGCAAAGAGTTATGTATGCAGTGAATTAAGCTTATTCTTTTGAATTTGTAACGTCACATTTTTTATTTTTAATGGATTAAAGATATAGACATAATCTGGACGCTCAACTATCAATGTGTTAGCAATGTTCTATTTCAAACTGAAAACGGGTTCAAAATTTCAGCGTTAATTGACGTTGTAGAAAAAAACGACCCGAGTCGAAATTTGAGTTCACCTTTAATTCTCTAAATTCTCTGATCTTAGAGACTTTCGGAGAATCAAGAGAGAATTCATTTCAATGCAATGCGAGTTCTCTCTGAGTTCTCTAAAAATGTAGAAATTTCCATTTCTGTATTTTTAGAACACTGAAAGAGAATTTGATAAAATTCTACTTTGAGTCTCGTAGGTTCTCTATCTATTCAACCCGATTGATAGTGATGCGCTTGCGCCACAGAGTGTGCACTTTTTTGAAATAAGTAAAATATCAATTTAAATATGCTCTTAAAAAATAATCAGTATTAAACATACAGAAATGTTAAATCAATTAACCTTCTTACTTAACGAATTAAAAAGCAAATTATACTCCACTTTTATTAAATACAAGCTATTTTAAATCTCAGGTAAGAGTACCAGTGGATAACATCCTCTTTTAGTATGTCAGAAA
>NC_046659.1:34668024-34669661 GCF_010883055.1 Belonocnema kinseyi
AATATGGGTTTGCTTACATTTTTTTGTTGACATTTAATACTGTCAGTCGACATTAAAATTACCATAATTTTCGTACAAATATGTGAAATCTTTAATTTGCTATCATTCAACATTTTTGACCTCATTTCAACACCCGAGGGCCAGGGCCATTTTTGATATCAAAAACTCATTAAAGTATTATATGTCTACACTTGTTATAACACGTGGTATCTTTTTACGTTTAAATATTAGCTATTTCCGTTTTTCTAGGATTCCGTTTTTTTTGTCTATTCTAGGCCTTACGTTTACCAACATTGATTTGGTATTTTTGTTGTTTTAATATATGAGGTAATTAAATTTTTTATACCGCAATCCTAAAAATAATATAAATCAATGCTAGAAATTCACAGAACTATTCAAAAAATTTCTGCATTTCAGAATCAAATGGTAAACAATTAAAAAGTGTAACATTCAATTTTAAATTGGTTTTGAATTTAAGGGTTCAATATCGTAACATTGATAACTGTAAGTCTTCTAACTGGATTAGGCTTAAATTAATGTCCTCCAAAATTATATTATCTTCAAATACGAAAATTTAGAATCCTGCATTTAAATTTTCAATTAAAAATGTTCAAAATTAAATAATTTGAATTTATCAGGTTATACTTGAGGCATATTCAAACTTTAACAAATATTACGGCTTGGGGTTTTAATTCATCAACTCTATGAAAAACTTTTTCAAATCATACAATTCGTGACATTTTTGTTTATAATAATTACTCAATTTGAATGTTAGAAATCGCAAATATATTAAAACCGTGAAATTTAAAATTCCTCTAATCATTAAAAGTTTTCGATTTTAAAGGTTTTACACTTATTGCAATTTTTCACGAGGTTTGAAATTGAATAATTTTCCCATTTCAGCTTTAAATTATTTATATCCTAAAGCTGCAAAAAAAATGTATTGCAGAATCATAAGTGATTCCACTTGAAACGCTTAACATTAAATAATTTGAATTGACAGGTTATACTCAGAGAATATTAGAAATTTTAAATAATTGAGACTTAATTTTTCGCTTGTAAAACAAAATAATTACACTGTAATTGTAATTGTTTTCATTTCAAATTTCTCTCATTTAAAACCTTTTAATTTCAAAGGCTTTGAAGTTATAATCCAGTTTTTGAAACTAAATAATTTTGAATGGAGTAATTATTTAATTATTAATATGCTTCTGATTTGAAATAAAATTGCGGAATAATAAAGTATTTCCATGCAAAATAGTTATGTTTAAGTTTAAACGCTTCTTTATATTTTGACATTGTCGACTTCTGAAAAGTTTTAAATAAAAAGTTTTAAAACTATGACTATGAACACTTTCCATTTTAAAAGATCCCAGTTTAAAATTGCAAGCAGAAAGGTTTCCAAAAAGTTTTAATTCAGTACTGGAAATACTTACAACTGCTAAATTCTAATTTAAAATTAAGGGAGTTTTAATGCATTTCGAAAAGTGACTCCTTCTACCGCCCACAATTTGACGTGATATAAAATAATATAGTCTTACATTTTTCTAATCTTGTAAGTTATAACAGTACTTCCCCGTAAATAAAATCACTGTTATTTCCTGTTTTCCATCCAGCAGCCTTACAATTTCTTAATT
>NC_046659.1:34669761-34671542 GCF_010883055.1 Belonocnema kinseyi
TTATATCATTTATATTTTATGCTTGAAATAACATAACCTCAAAATATGCACATATAAAGAGGCGCGCAAAGTATTCAAATCATTAGAATCGCCAGAATCGAAATCAAGAAGTATTAAAATCTTAATCTCTTGATTTTATTTCAAAGCGGATAGAGATATAAATAGAACCGCCGAAGTGTTCCGACCGGCAATCGTGCACCTTTGAGTTTTCAAATTCAGAAGAGGAGAAATGGGTTGCGCGCGCGACTCGGTCATTTATATCGTCTCCTACTATATTCACACGGACATAGCCCTTTCATAGGATTGAAACACATTTCGTTTCAGATCTGGGATCGCTGGCACACTGTTGAATTTCAAACCGAATGTGATTTTCTGTTTCTCGCGTTCTCCTTCGCCATCACCTTATCAATCTTTTCTATAGGGAAATCGGTCGGCTGACTGTATGCCAAAAAAGTTGTGAACACTGAATTGCCTAATTATATTAAAATTAAAGAGAGCCTGCAAATATTCGATTTATTACTATCATTTTAAAATTGATTAATATCTCTTACGGTTGATTTGGAATTTTAGTGAAATTTCAAAAATTATTTGTTGAAACTAAACTTAAAATTTAAATGAAATACAGATAAATTTTAAAATTAATTAAAATTTAGTAAAATTCCAGATTTCAATAAAATTTTCTTGAATTTGAAATTTAAATAAAATATAGCTAAATTCAAAATTTAAATAAAATTTAGATGAATTAAAAATCAAATAAAATTTAGTTAAATTAAATTAATTTCTCGGCTGGTGTCTTTTAAAAGAGAAATTTTCGAGATGTTAAGTAAATAAGTTCAAAAAAATTTCTATTGGTACTTGAGGATTGAAAATACAATTTAGATAATTTTAAAAAGTAAATGCAATTTATTCAAATTCAAAATTTAAGTAAAATTTGGTTAAATTGAAGTAAAGTTCAGTTAAAATTCCGTCTAATGTAAATGACATTATATTTTTTCACCAGATTTCACGAATTAAATATTTACCTGCAATTTAGTTAATAAATCGAGCATCATTTAAATCATTATGTAGTAAATGAATGGTGATATAGTAGTGAACATAAACAAAGTTTGGTTTCAGTGTATTTTTTACATTCTTATCAGAGAAGGTATTAGATTTGTGTAAAATCCCCCCCCCCCCCAGTTTTTGTCAAATGTCCACGTTTTGAGACCCTCTGAATCCGAAAAACAGGTTTTTTGAATGTGTCTGTATGTATGTCTTTAATTCTGTATGTATGCGCGATAACTTTTTGAAAAAATTAATCTATTAAATTGGCCTTTCGTACACTCGTTTAGTAACCTAAGGTTCAAGTTCGTTAGCAAGCCATTTTGGATAAAAATTCAAAATTCAAACATTCTCTATACGGTTCTTCATAGTATTTAAAAAGTCGAACAATTTATTCTAATGACTTTTTTGATAAAATCAAAAATTACCAGATTCATAGCTTTTACAAAATTCCAAAAAACACACGAGAATAAACATTTAAAGCCAAATAATGCACAATATGAAAAAAGTCGAAAAAAGAAAAATATTGCTTTTTGAATGCCCCACAAGATTATTATAACAACTTTTTGAATTGTCTTAAAAAATCAAAAATTTAAATTTTGACAGCATACTAGGCAGTCTGATAAGTCCCTGAAAAGTGAAACACGGAGACGTTTTTTTGGCCAAAGTCGGTTTTATTTTTCAACATAATCTCCTTTTAGGTCGATACAGCGAGTCCAACGATTTTCTAACTTTTTGAT
>NC_046659.1:34671642-34697110 GCF_010883055.1 Belonocnema kinseyi
AGCGCCCAAAAGTATTTTTAAATGTGGAAATAAGAAGGTTTTTATAATATTTTAATGAACATAAAATTATTTTCTTCCAAAAGTTTTTTTTTATTATTTATGCCTTGTAAAAAATGCAGTTTTTAAATAAACGCAAATAGTTCTCACAAATAAAAGGTATTGTTCTAATATCATAGTATATAGGTATAATAATAATTATAATAATAATAATAGTTCTATTGATAAAAGAAATATTTCTCACGAATAAAAGAAGTTAAAGTTAAAGTTTTTGTAAGCATTCAGCCCAATCTATTCTCTCCGAATCCTGCAATTTTCTCGGAATGTACGAAATGTCCTGTTGAGGAAACCAAGAACCACTGCTTGATCCTAAACTTACAGTTTCCGATTAGTCAAACTGATTTTCAATATCCTAATAAGAAATCAGGATTTGTAAATGGAGCAGCCTCCAAAATGCCCGTGACCCTACAATCTTTTTCAGTTTCGTCATTGGTTGTAGTCCCAACATTCTCAGTTGTTTTTTCGAACACAGTCCTCTGTTCCGTGTCACTGCTGGTTTCCTCCGACTCCTCATCCATGGCCATCTGTTTGTACTTGAGAAACACCTTCTTGCCTGCATCAAAACACATTGCATTTAAAAAATATCCTTAAGGATATACGCTACGTAAAATCAATCTCAAAAGTTTCCTCTCTTTAAAATGATTTATAAAATCAATAAAAAAAGATATATTATTAATTTCTGCAAATCTTGATGGGGGCTTTTAAGTACACTTCAGAAAAAATAATTTAGGTTAAAATTGTTTTTTAACGGTAGTTATTTAAAGGTTTAGCTCATCCTTATGTTTAAAAATTAATTGAAAAATCTTATAGTTATTATTGTTATAAAGAATCTTAGTTTAAATTTTAATTAACAGCACCCAATTAAAATTGTAGAGAATCCTTCCAAGATTGAAATAAGGCCTCGATGAATAGGATTAAATAAAAATTGTAAGTTTTCTCAAAAGAGAAAGGAAAAAATAAACCTTTAAATAACTACTGTTATGTAAACAATTTCAACCTTAATTTTTTTTCTGAAGTTCGCTTAATAGCCTTCTTTAACATTTGCAGAAATGTACGTAATGTACACACTTAACTAAAATTTTAATCATTTTTCAGAATTTCTAGAAAATTGTATCATATGTGATACGCTCTAAAGAAAAGCCCCGATACGTCCGAACGTAAATTTAGAGGAGAATCAAAAGAAGCCAATAGGACTGGTCTAAATGTCAATTCAACAAGTCTTATTTCATTAAAATATTTGATATGGAAAATTTTTCTCACTTTATCAATTTAAGGAGTGAGTTTCAAGTGATTTAAAACTAAATAAATCAATTTTTTAGTTTAGGATGACTCCTGTGCATTCCAGCGCGTCTGTGGTCTCAAAATGGCGCACTAGCCATGCCAAACGAATGGACAAGATTCGTCCTAGCGTTTAGCCCTGCTGATGTGCTAGTAAATACTTACAAAAAGAAAAGAAATATTTTTATAGATAATGCGTACGTACCTGATATTTCAAGAATTTTCGCTTCTCCCTTCGTTTTCAGTCCCGTTTTGTGATCCACCCATATCAATGTAGAAATGGCGTTCACAAACCTGTCTTTTGCTGGAAAAGTAGACAATTCCAGAACATCTTTATAGGAACTGTTGATCCACCATATGAGAACATACTTTTTGCGACCCATAATGAGAAACACACTTCAATCATTTATTTTTAAAACACTTTTTTAACTAGATTGTATAACGAATTCACGAAACACGTAGTACCTGCTTCCACGTACAACAAACACTGTATGTTGGTCGTCTGCTGCTGAACGATCATCGATTTTCGAATCGACCCGTGGTATGCGCGCGCGTACTGTACATAACTTTCAAATTTCGTAAAAAAGCGGAAAGCCAGAAAAGGACTGTACATTTGTGATATTTTTACTTTGGAATTAATAGTGTTTAAAAATATTCAAGAGACTATATATAGAGATGTTATTTATAAAATACTATAAAAATTTTAAGGCGAACATAAGAGGATTAAAAGGAGGGCTTTAAATACTGGTAGAGAATAATAGAAGTTCAAATAAGAACTCAGAAAAACCTATGAAAATTTCAAAGAGATTAAAGAGAATGAACAAAGAACTAAATAAGACATAAGAGCATAAAACGAGCACGTCGAGGACTGACTAGCACCAACAGAGAACGTATTTTGCACTATAGAGAATCAACGGAGAACGTCTAAGCCTGAAGAGAATTGAAAGAGAATTTGTTTAGCACTATGGAGAATCAATAGTGAACTCATATTTCGACTCGGGGAGATTTGGTATATTGTTTTCTGAAATAATTTCTCATATACCTCGCTATCCACAAAGAATAAAAAATGTTTCAAGACATTATGTATTTCATATAAATTTTCAGGTTTTATAGGTTGCACTTCATTTTATAATTTCCAGTCTCTTCACTGAGAAAAATGGATTATACTCAGTCATTAAAAATATGTTATCAGGTATAATCTTGGACTATTAACTATAGGACAGCGATCCAGATTATACGAACTAAAATATACAGAGATATCAAAGAATAGATAAAACCGGATAAAATCTTGGATTATAAATTGAAACAGAAGATTTTTTAATTTATAATCTAAATATATTAAAGCCTAAAATCTAAGATATTAGAACCTATAATCCAAAATATTAAAATCAATAATCCAATATTCTAAAATATAATATCCAGGATATGACGAACTATGATCCAAGGTATTAAATCTACCGTCCTAAAATATTAAAATTCCCAGCGTTCAATAAATCTAAAAGACTTATTAGTGTTGTGTGTGTGGCGGGGAAAACAAATTAAAATTAAAACGGGAATAAGTAACTCAACATTTTTAAACAATTACGTAAGTAACGTTTGCACCATGCTTTATTCAGTGTTCTTTTTGATTTTCAAACGCAAAAAAATCTGGTCAATGATTTTTAGGTTATTTTATTTACCGAAGTGTCTAGGCTCTGGGCAAACCGAAAGTTAACGTCTACTCTTGAAGTTTATTGATTTTTCTAAATATACACTTGTTCTAGTCGTTTAATTTTCGGTGAGACTTTGTATTATTTCCTGAATAATATACAAATAATTTGCGAAACACAGAACACGCAGAGCAGGACGCAGAGAAAAAATGGATACGCGCGCACGCCTGCATATTTAATAATCTCCAGATGTTAAGAATGAATATCTGAAGATTATAAGAATTTAACATCTCGAGATTATGTTTGGTAATATCTTCATATATTAGGAAAATATGATAGATTATACGCGATATAATATTTTTCGTTACGGGGTATTATTCTCAACTTGTAATATCCACTTCGTGTAATCCATTTTTCGCAGTGTTATAAGCGAGAAATCAGAATAAATAGAAAAATTGATGTGGAAATTTTGTCATGGCGCCAGCTGTACCCAAAATAGAAAAATCTTGGTCCATAAAAACACTCCTTACAATAACTTCAAATTAACCTACTTGTCACCTACTTGTGTTCAAGAGGTTCAAGATGGAGCCCGACTGAAGACAGATGCACAGCCGAGTTTATAGCGTTGCAATCCAAAAATGTGAAACAGAGTTGGTTTAAACTTAAAAATCCCGTTGTAGCCGTAAAATGATTCTCTAGGTTGGGACCAAACTTGTAATTGGGCAAACTATTGGCAATTTCCACATGGTAAGAAAACCGAATATAGAAAATGTAGGATGATTAAGTTGACATTCTGAGATAATGAATTTGAACCTCCTATTTGAACCTTCTAGAGATAGTAGCTTTAGCGATTTTCAGGGGTTGTCCTGTAGTTTACCCTTCAATGACCTTTCATTTTTCTCCGTGTATGAATAAGTGTTGGTACTAAAAGGGAACGGTGGCGATAGAACTACTCCCTGCACAAAAAACAACTTAACCTTAATAATGGTCTCAGAAACATCTATTAGCGGCTGCCACCGACTATTAGGAGTTCATGGTGAGTCGACCGACCGGGGGGAAAAATCGGATAGAGTAACATATTATTTTTGTTTGCGTTATCGTATGTGGTACTTTTTCCCCACGGCACTTTTGATTCTGTTCTACCCTAATGTCTTTTTTAGGGTAAAGTTGGTTCACACTCACTGCGAATACGTTTATGATCAGTTTAAATTGCTTGCCATTATTTTAAACATGAGTGGACAGTGAAGTGCATGAAAAGAACATGGTGGATAGCGGTTTCAGTTGTTTTTTTAAATTTTCAACGTCCATATGCTTTCCCACTTGGCACTCGGCTATCAGTGTGTTTTTAACCTGACATTCTAGATGAAAACTAGTTAAAACTGTATACATATTTATATAATAGTAACGAGATATTTGACACGCATTTATATTTGTTTTCAATTTTTTATCAAGTGTTTATGTTGTTACAATTGAGTGCAATGACGTAGAACCGCCAGGCTCTCGTGCTCAAGTAATATTTGATCAAAGTGCACTGTTGGCGAGTATCAAATCATGTTTACGCACCTCGTTTTTTGATAAATAATAAAAAAGGTTTCAGATTTGATGAATTTTGTATAAAACAAAAAGACCCTGGTCATATTAAGCGTTTAGTTCTATCTTAAGCCAGGCTTTATTACTACACGGAAGAAAATAGATGGAAATTTTCCTAGGCCGAGTCTGCGATTTTAGGATGGGTACAAAAGCAACTAATGCTTGAAAAACTCTAAGATGTCTTATATTGCGTATAATATAGTCAATGAAGCTCTCTCAGGCAACAAAAAACAAAGCATCTATAGACAAGTCTGTGAAGCACTCATAGACTGTATCAACAAAAGAGCTACCGACAAATTTGTGGCACGTTTAACAATTCGACATTAAAATTTCTAACACAGTCAAGGAAGGGTTCATAGACTGGGATGAGACACATTTTAAACAAATAAAAAATAAAACATTATTTAAAATTTTTTAATATTATTGCGTATCATTTATATATTTATTTTAACACATAAACACACACAATCACTACCTATATTTTTCGCACACCAGATAAAAAATCTTGGCATCGTGCTACGACTGAAAACAGCATGGGCGCATGACAAAAATCTGGGTAAAGGCTGCGAGCTACACAACTGGATAAAAGGGTGACTTGGCGTAGAAAATCAAATACACTGTTTGAAAAAATTTTATTTAAATAGTTTTCAAATATAATTTTTTACAGAAATTTATTTTTGGACCAATGGATGGTTTTACTTGAGAAAATTATATTTTTCAATTATTGAGCTATAACAAAAAAAATAATTATAGCAAAAGAAAATAATTATAGATTAAAAAATACGTTTTATAAATTGTTATTGAAGAATGATTATTTCAAATGGAATTTCTGAAGAGGAACATCAATTTTGTAACAAAAATGAATGAGAAGTATTTTAGATTTTATATAAAAATAATAATTTTTCCAATCAGTAAGAATGTTGCAAAAAGAATTGTTGTGCATTTTTTTGTAACAATAACTCAGATATTCGTTATCACCGACCTTTCAGTAATCAGTTCTTAAAGAAATATTGTAGTGAGGATGATTCGAATAACTTCTGAAAGAACTTTTGATTGATTTATTTAAATTTTAAATTTTAAAATGGCTTTTATGTAAATGCTTTTGAAATGAAAACAAAGAAATCTTATTCTAAAGCACATTCTTATATTTTATTTCAATATTTTTATCAATATTTTGTGTACAGAAATGCGAACTTAAAAATATAATCTGTTTAAATCCAGCTTTTTTCATGTAATATTAACGATATGCTAATTTATTCCGAACAGAAATAGAGTATGAATAGCTGTTATCGCTAAAAATGTTTTAAGTCTGCAACCGTTCGTTTAAGCAGCAATAGTTAAACAACTTTTCTATTATTTCAAAATTGTTGTGAGAAACAAGAACTTATTATCTCAGAATAAGGCAGGGAGTAAATACAATTTTTCACGTCATCTAAATTTTGAGGGCTGCGAATTAGACAACTTGTTGTGAGACTCACTTTGCATAACAAATTAAATACATTGTTCAAACAATTTTTGTTCAAATATTTGACAAAAATATAATTTTTTCGAAAAAATATCTTGTGAACAAGGGATGACTTTGCTTGAAAAATGATGTGCTTCAATTGTTTAAATAATTTTTACAAATTTGTGAGATATTCCAAAAAAACTAAATACACCGTTCGATTCTACGAAAAAAAAAATGAAATCCATATAATGGAAATTTTTTAAAGGCAATTTCACGTGTAATATAAATAAATAATTACAAATTCTACGGCACATAATAAAGTTTCGGTTGAAACATTAAATTGTTATAATTTTATTTTTGAAATTAAATAATTTCATTTGAGATTAAAGAAATGAATAGCAAAAACAAAAAATCAATTTTCAAATTAAAACAATAATACATTAGAAAATAAAATTTAAATTTCGGCAAAAACTTACTTGCGTATACCCTCTTAAAAGATGAAAGAATTATTGAGATAGATTCGTAAATATTTTCATAAATTTTTATTGAAATGATCGTTATTTTAAATGAAATTTCTGACAGGAAATAGCAATTTAAACAACAATCTACGAAAAGTATTGTATATTCTATACCAAAATAATGAATATTGTTAAATAAATAACCCGAGTGGAGATTTTAAGTCGGTGACTGGCCATTCTACGGTCGGTGAGCCCGGCTTTAAGCTGAGAGCTGGCCGGAGAGCCCGACTTTAAGTCAGGCTGTAGCCGGGGTTTCTGGTCGGAATCCGACCTGCATCCTCACGCTCCGCTGGCCAGCGTCCGGCAATGCAGCATGGCCGGGAGCTGCATTGGTGAGCCCGACCGTAGCCCGAACAAGATCAATTGGTGCTTTACTAGATTTAAATGATTCGGGTTTCAATTCTGTATGAAGAGCATTAGTCACTAAATTAGGGAGTCAATTTGATTCCTTTTTACTGTAGAATTGAAGCATATTAATACATGAAATTCCACACGCCCAGCACACAGACAACATTAACTATGTTAAAGTACCTAATTTTAAGTTCTCTTTTTCGAATTATTCATTATTTTGCGGCGTTATGCAAATATAAAATACAAGAACTTTTAACAGGAATATCAATAAAATACATTTTAAATAAATAATTTTGATCGATTACAATTTTTCTGTGCGTGATATTTTGTTTTTTCCCATTGTAGACTATTTTACAACTTTTTACAATGACCGGAAATATAATTTTTTTATGAACATTACACATTTTTAACGACGGAGTTCAGAAATTTAATCGTGAATGTTAAAAATTTCTTAATAATAATTTTTTTTCTAATTTCGTGTAAGGTTTGGTTTTTAGGTATTTTATATTATTTTATGACGTTTGAGATTGATATAAAATGTACATTTTTTTCTCAACTTTTGCAATTTTTCATAAAGGTGGAACTTAGAATTTTTTTCTTAAAAAAAAAAAAAACAGTTCGAATTTCAAAAAAGAGTCATCGAAGTTTTGTCACAAAATGCATTGCTTGTAAGTCTGAGCTCGTGAAACCTCTAGATTTGTGGTGTCAAAAAGATATTCACCCATTATATTTCCACGCGTGGAACATCCATGCGGTATAAAACAGCTACCGTCTGAGCATTTGATCATAAAATTTGTCCGATCAGAGCCCAGTGAGCCCCCGGCTGGGATTTTGACATAAATTTTGGCTAGCCAGTCTCCGACCAGCGCACGGCTAGGCTCTTAAAAAAACAAACACAGCCTGGTCAGTCCCCGACGAGCAACCTTGCTGTACTAGGGCTAACCAGGGCTACTTCCTCATGGAAAGGAAATTTTTGTACCAATTATTGTATATCCTTTTGCAAAGCAAAATAACTCAGGTATTCATAATATCTCAGGCACCTCTTAGTGCTTCGAGAAGCATTCGTGGTGATTCGATTAACTTTTAAACAACTTTTTATTTATTTATTCAAATTATATAAGTGGACGAGGCTTTGAAATGCAAATGTTGTTGGGTTTAAAAGAAACACATCACATTTTAGTATAAGACACATTCTTATATTTTATTAAAAGTGATAAAGAGCAGACGACCAATGTGAACAAAAATCTCGAAAGTCTCGAAACTGCGAGATTTCCGACAGGATAATAAATTATCATAATGTAAATTTCGGAACTTTGTACTTAATGAATGGTACTGAAAGAAATATATTTATTAAAATCATATATTTTTCCGAAATTTGGAAATTTGCATCAGGTAATTTTAAAATCACGCCAAAAAACTCGCTGTTTCGAGGATTTTGTCATTTGCCTTTTTTTTGTATATTAGGTATTATATTATTTAAAATATATTATTATTCGTTTACAGAAGTTCAAACAATTATAAATTTATTACCTGTATAATGTTTTTGCCATAATTAATTTATAGTTTTATTATAATCTCTACTTGAAAATTTTTACTATACATTTATCATGATTCGAAGTTTATATACACATCCATTTCTTAATACGATTTTTGTCCCTACTTTGGCGTTCTTATGGGCACAAATTTCCAAATCTTCCATTTGGGGCGTCAAAATAAATGATTGGTTTTTGTTTCTAATATAACGCTCCACACTCTACCTTCCTGTACAGAATAAAATTATTTGACGAAAAATTAACAAAATGGAGCAAGAAAAAGACATACTGACATGTACGTAATGTTTCAAGTTATTTTGCAAACGGAAAAAACTATCCATTAAATTTTATAGAACTAATACCTGGACCCAACCAAGCCAGACCGATTTCCTACTGAAACGCCATCTCCATACGCTCGCAGAACTAGTGTTGCTTGATGTTTCCTGATTGTTGCAGTAAAATTTGTATACATACTAGTCAGTGCCGGATCATGGGGAGGGCTTGGTGGTGCTGAAGCACCGGGCCCCACGCTAGTGGGGGCCCCCTTCTCCCCAAGAAAAACATATAATATACAGTAAAATAACCCGCTTATAAACAAAAATAATAAAGTCCTAAAAAAATTTTAGTAAAATTTTTTCAATTAAATTTTTGAATTTTTTTATCATGAACTAATTTTAAATGAAAATAAAATGTTAAGTCCAGCCGCCTTAAAGGGGCCCCAACGTTATTTTAGCTCCGGGCCCCGAAAGGTCTTAATCCGCCCATGATACTAGTCGTTTATAATATCCTAGCAATGATTGAAAATGCACAACGCGAGTAAGCCAGGTGTTCGGAGGAACCAAATACCAGCCAGTATACCTCGAAACCTGTGCGAGGAAGATGAGAGTAAGTAATTACTCTGCGACCTCATTGAAATATAACCTCAAATAATTTAATAATTAATTCAATTGTTTTAGGTAGAATTAGTATATTTACCATTAGATGAGATGAATATTATTATATGATGGAATTTATCAAGTTCTTTTGTTTTCAATTATTATTTAAGAACTCAAGGTTTTTTGATTTAATGTACAGTTAGAATTATCAAATCTATTGACAAGAAATGGATTGCTGTATGTACATAATTGTAATGTTTTTAGATTATGAGGATAAAATATGTGATACAATCGATTATGTCATTGAAACTTTAATTCTGTATTCATGATAAATTCATTATAGAAATATATTCAGGACAAATTTTCATAACATGAAAATGGTATAGGGATTTCAACAAGAGCCAGTTACTCAACTGCGCATGCGTCGCATTCGGCATTTAATTGGTTTCGCGCAAGGTTTAAATTTTGAATTTTTATTTAAAAGATGTTTGATCTATATTTTTTCTTAACAAACTTGAAAAAATAAAACGATGTAATAAATGATAGCTCAATTTTTTGGCAAAAATATTATCTACAACTACCTTGTCGAATTTTTCAAGAAGTAATTCAATCGACAGAAAATTGAATTTATTTACAGTAAAATGTTAATAAACCGTAAATCATAAGTTATTTCCCGATGATTTTCTTTGGAAGGATTCGAAAATGTCAAGTTATAGGGGATCTTTTTTCGAAAATTTTTTTCTAATTTATTAAGAAGTTTTATAGACAAAATTTATTTTCAAGAAATTAAAATTTTCATTAAAAATATTTCTGGTTATCAACCATTTTTTTCATAAAAAAAGAAACCTTTTCCTCGAAACTGATACCATCTGCAATAATCTTACGTTTCTCAAAGGTATCATTAGATTTTGTAGTCTGTAACCTCTTCTTTTCGTGCCTGTAGAACTTTAATTTTCACTTAAAATAACTTAATTGGAAAATCAAAATATTAAGGTGACCTTCGAAAGGAGAGGACCATTTATTAGTTTCGAGTTTATTTATATTTAATTTCCATTTGTGAAATTCACGAATGGATTATAATGAGACTGATCGTGTACCAATCGGACACCGAGAGGGCACTGATCGGGTTTCCCGATCGGGTATCCCGACCTGGCCCCGATCTGGGCGTATGTTTCATCCGCGATATGGCCCCGACCAGGATTCCTGATCGAGATCCGATCTGGACTATTCTGGCTCCGATCGGGGCCACATCGAGATTTCCGCACGTGCTATTACACAATCACTACAGTATTTATAATCGCACGCTATGAAAGTTTTTATTCGCCGCGGGGGTTCGAACCCTATAAGTTTCGCATTCCTAACGGCTAAAGCCTCTCGGCTAGCCTAGTTTGAGCTAAGCGAAACACAATCTGAAATATAAACTACAGCTGTGCAAGGCCATCTGCAAATTTTTGTGACCAATTCTGTAAAAGATATTGTTACGCTTATAATAATATATGTACTAATATTTTAAATTGTAGAAATATTGCACAAATTATTATTGTCTATTTTTTTTCTTAATCAAGATTTAAACTTAATAAAAAATATTTCAAGATATTTGAAAGATTGAAAAGAATTTAATAATTATATTTTTTAGAAATTTAATAGATTTTAAAGGATTTCCACGAATTTCCGAAGATTTAAAAAGATTTAACAGACTTTAAACAATTCAAGAGCATTACTCATATTTTAGTATGAACTCAAAATCTTAAAACTCATTTAAATTCTACCGAAGTGTCTTTTGATTTTTGAAAAATTATTAAAAATGTAAACTATATTAAATCGATTGAAATGCCAGAAAATCTCTCAAAATGACTAAAAATCTCTTAAACTCATAAGAGTATTTTGAAGGCCTTAAAATCTCTTTAAAATTCTTGTACTTTTTGGAATTCTTCTTAAATATTTTTAAATTCACACAATAATACAACAACTTTTTTGAAACTTCTTGAAATTTTTTATAATCAGTTTGAGTAATTTGGAATTTTTAAAAACGTGTAGAGCGCAAGGGGAAATTGAAGAATATGTCAGAATATTCCCGTGCAGAAATCTAAATTTGGCTCCGATCGGGTCTAGACCAGTCCAGATCGGGAATCCTGGTAGGTGCCAGATCGCGAATGAAACACACGCCCAGAACGGGGCCAAGTAAGGACATCCGATCGGTACAAGATCAGTCTCATTATAATCCATTCGTGAATTTCACGAATGGAGATTTATTATAAGTAAACTCGGCACTATCGAATGGTCCTCTCCTTTCGAAGGCCACCTTAATATTTTGAATTTCCAATTAAGTTATTTCAAGTTAAAATTAAACTATTAAAGGCACGAAAAGAAGAGGTTCCGCAAAAAGATTCCATACAACTTGACATTTTCGAATGTTTGCAAAGAAAATCATCGGTAAAAAAATTAAGCTATCATTTATTGGATTGTTTTATTTTTTCAAGTCTGTGAAGAAGAAATATAGACCAAACAACTTTTAAACAAAAATGAAAAATTTTAATTAAATAATTCTGGTTGTTTTAAATATTATTCACCGAATATGCACTTAATGAATTTTTATCATTAATTATTAATTTCGACCTAAGGGACGTTTTTATAAGCTGAAATGCCATTTTTTATAATAAAAAAAGAAAAATAACTTTGTTTATAATTTTAAACTTCGCGCGAAACCAATTACATGCCGCATGCGGCGCATGCGCAGTTGAGTAGCTAGCTCTTGTTGGAATCCCTACACAATTGGCATTTTGCATTTTGATTGTACTGCATGATTCTGAAATTCATGATATGAAAATTGGTACTTAATTTATTTCTGTAATGAATTTATTATTAATACAGAATCAACGTTTCAATAACAGAATCGATTATATCACATATTTTATTTTCAAAATCTAAAAACATTACAATTTTGTGCATACTGCAATCCATTTCGTGTCAATAGATTTGATAATTCTAACTCTACATTAAAGCGAAAAACCTTGAGTTCTTAAATAATAATTGAAAACAAAATAACTTGATAAATTTTATCATATAATAATAATTGTAATAATAATTACCTGAAAAAATTAATGAATTATTAATTTATTTGGGGTTAGGCTGCAATGAGCCCGCAGAGTGTAATTACTTACTCTCATCTTCCTCGTGCAGGTTTCGAGGTATACTGGCTCGTGTTTGGTGCCTCCGAACACGTGGCTTACTCGCCTTATGCATTTTTAATCATTGGTAGAATATTATAAACGAGTAATATGTATACGAAATTCACTGCACTATCAGGAAACATCAAGCAGCACTAGTTCTGCGAGCGCATAAAGATGGCGTTTCAGTAGGAAATCGATCTGGCCGGGTCGGGCCCAGGTATGGGCCACAGAGTTATGCCGATCAGGACCAGATCGGTATTACGTTTGAAATCGGGCGATTTCTGCACGGGTTTGTGAATATTTCGGAATATTTTGAAATATCAAAAATATCTGAGATTAGAAAGAATACCAACAATATTGAAAGAATACGTGCATGGGAATATTTAGTAAATGTATCAGGAATATTGGAGTGATCGAACCCTCGGCATATAGAAATAAATTAGTTTAAAAATATGACATTTTGAAGAAGCAATTTATTATTTTAAGTAAATGTTCCATCCAAATCTTTGGTATATATTTATAACCATAGGTGATCTTATTAAGAGTGGTTACAAGTCTACTGTAACCAACATCGGTTTTTTGGAGAATAACGTACGAAAAACAATCATCGCTGACCGAATCCATTTGAAATCAGCAGGGACCTACACTTGAAATCGCAGAATTTCTCGAGAGGGAAATATGTTGTTTTTGAAAGCAAATTATACTTTTTTCATGTTTTTAAAATTCGAAAAAAATTGGTTGAATTTGGGAAAGTTCAATTAGCAATTTAAAAATTATTAGTTTTCACGTAATTTGAATTGAACATAAATAATTGAAATTTTAAAGGTTTTGGTTAAAAAAAGTTTTAATATTACAGTTTTTGGTAAATATAAATTTTGTCAGTTTTAAATAAAATTCGAATTCTTTAAGTTTCAAACTTCTGGACTAGATTTTTTTCATTTTTAATAGTTCCCATTTTAAATTATTATATAGTTTGAAAGTTTGTTTAGTATAATTGAATTCATTCTTTGATTTTATAACAATTCGGCTAATTAGCTTGAAGGTAAAATTATAATTTTGTTCTTTAAGAACAATTTTAAATTTTCAGAATTTCAGAAGCTTGAATTGCCCTATTTTTAAAACTTTTTAAACTAAAATCATTTAATTTCATGATTATTCAATTCAAAAGAAAATTGCGTAAAAGGAAAATATATTTCTTCAGAATCTGCGGAAACTAATTTGGAGTTATTTTTTGTGGTACAGAAAAAACTCAATACAAAAGATATGTATCTTTCTTACTTTTTTCTTTCGAGGTTTCTTCTCGGCTGTTTGATACTTGGAGGGGGGGGGGGGGGGGGGGGGGGGTTGGGTCTGTGTTCTTTATAACTATCTTTAAAATCTTAGCGCTGTTTTGCATTTCTCGTTTTGCTTGCTGCCACCAGATTAGGGCAAACTTCTTTCCTGTTGAACCCATTTCGATGTTTTCACTTTAATATTTATTATTTAAAACCAATTTAACTGTTTCTTTCACGAACTGTGATGATGGAATTTTAGAGAAAACAACACAGTGTCTGTTACGAGGGCACAGGCGTCGAGGCAACGACGCCACATATTTCGTGCGTTAAAATTTAAGAGCGTTAAAAGAAAATTTAAAAATTCTACGAAGAATATGGAGCTTTAAAGGAGACATAAGTAAAACTCAAGAATGTAGAGGAAAGACCTTCAATGTAGGGGCTGAAGCTTATGCAGAAGCAAAAAAGAATAAAAATATCTTTAGGAGTCGCTACGCAGGAGCTAGTAGAATAAACAGCCGCAAAGTAGGGAAAATACTTCCACTTGAAGCGTCATAGTAGGGCCTATATACGCCTGAGCATTCGGTCATAATATTTGCCCGATCAGAGCCCAGTCAACCCCCAAATGGGGTTTTGACATAAATTTTGCCTAGCGAGTCTCCGACTAGCACACGGCTAGGCTATTAAAAAGCAAACATATAGCCCGGCCAGCTCCCGACCACAAAACTTGTTATACCAGAGCTAGCCCGGGTTATTTCCACATGGGTTAATATAAGAATGTATATTAAATGTATATTAAAATTGGAAACATTTGTAACAGTGATTGTAAGTTGAAAGATTACCCAGGCAAGCTTAAAAATCGAGCGCCAAGCGCAAGATAAATATATTATCGAGCAGGTTTCGAATGTTGACTTTTATTTTATAATTTGCTTTATTAAAATTATTTTAATAATATTAATAATTATCAATTATAAATAAATATGTATGTATTAGTTAATAATTATTAAATACAAAATCTATATAATTATTAAATAATTAAATTATGAATTTATGATTAATGTTTATAATAATTATGATCATAATGAGCATAATAATTATTATTTTTGCATAATTATGTTCACTCAGATTTGTCTTAACTATAATTTGTGACTAAGTCAATATTACTTTTTCAAATTGTTACTTTTGTGGTTGTTACTTTTGTGGTTGTTACTTTTGTAGTAAATTAAAATTTTGCAGCAAATGGCTAAATTTATCATTTAACATGTGTCATTTGAATTCTGAACGCACTTGTTGAGAAATTTAGAGAATATAACTTCTGGTTTTCAGTGTTGGCGCTAACCAGGCGTTCGGTCCTGGGCCTGACCAAAAGTGTAAAATTTTTTCTGGCTAGCCCCAGGCCAGACTTTCTGGTCAGCTGCTAGCTATGGGCTGGTCATCCGCTAGTTTTTGGCTGGCTGACAGTTTGCGACAGTTGATCGACAAAATACCAGCTGTGTGTCAGAGAGGTCAGATTCAACACATTACTGGTACTTTAAGTTGTGGCGTCATTTAGCAAGAGGTCTGCACGCCAACCCGTGTAGAAATCGCCCGGTTGCAAACGTAATGCCGATCTGGCCCCGATCAGTAGAACTCTGTGGCTCATACCTGGGCCCGACCGGGCCAGGCCGAGTTCCTACTGAAACGCCATCTACACTGAAAAAATGGTATAGCTGTTGTAGCCAGAAATATATTGCTGGGGAGATATAGCTGAATGTGCAAAAAAGTTTAGGCAGAACTGCAAACTAGATAGCTAAGATATATAAACCGTCTGTCTTCTACGGACAGAAAATGTGGGAGATAATTCTATCATTATTTGCTAAACATTCTAGCAGTCACGATCAAACAGCATATTTCCTACAGTTAGTTTACTCTTACAGCTAAAAATTCTAACCTAAAATAATTGGAGCATCATTTTTAGGCCTATAAATTGAAATGCATTTAAAAAATGTACCACCTTGCATTAGTTCGCACAACACTAACACCCGACATTTCCGTAAGTACAAGAAGCTCGTGCCTCGTGTCGTGTGGCTTGTGAGATTTAAAAAATGAATAATATATACAGTAATTCAACGACAGTGATGGAACCGATTATAGAAATAAGAGATTTTTTATTAGCTGAAAGGAAAGTGAGTATTCTTTTATCAGTGCGCGTATAACCTCAAAAAATCTTCGTTTGCAACTCTTTTTCGATACGCCCTAGTGTACATATTGATATGTATTGATTATAACTAACTGTTTTCAATTTAAGATTTTTAATAATTAAGTCATGTATGTATCTAATACATTAAAAGATTTAAGTATTTATATATATGGTTGATATATTTTTGCGTCATCATGCCTAAAGATATATCAGCCTATTAGCTACAAATAATTATAGGCACTTCAGCCAGAAAACGTAGCTAGATAGGCTGTCAAGTTTAGCTATATTTTTCACCTAGAATATCTAGCTGAACCAGGTTACGTGTGACACCTATACTTGTTTAGAAATAGAAATATAGATATTACAGCTAAATTTTCTAGATACTGCACCTATATTTTGCCTCCAAGAAAATCTGTTCAATACAGCTAACTATTCAGGAAGATGAAATCCAGTGATACTTTCTAGCTGGGATAGCAAGAAATCTAGATAATATACCTAAAAAATTTGTTCAGTGTACATGCGCTCGCAGAACTATAGCTGCTTGATGTTTTCTGATAGTGCAGTGAAATTTTTGTGCATACTAGTCGTTCATAATATTCTATCAATGATTAAAAATGCATAAGGCGAGTAAGCCAGGTGTTCGGAGGCACCAAACACCAGCCAGTTTACCTCGAAACCTGTGCGAGGAATATTAAAGTAATTACACTCTGCGGGCTCATTGAAACCTAACCTCAAATAAATTAATAATTAATTTTTCAGGTAATTATTATTATATGATAAAATTTATCAAGTTCTTTTGTTTTAAATTATTATTTAAGAACTCAAGGTTTCGTGATTAAATGTAGTTAAAATTATCAAATCTCTTCACAAGAAATGGATTGCAGCATGCACAAAATTGTAATGTTTTAAGATTATGAGAATAAGGTATGTGATGTAATCGATTATTTTATTGAAACTTTGATTCTGTATTAATGATAAATTCATTACAGAAATACATTAAGGACAAATAAAGTAGTACAATCAAAATACAAAATGCCAATTGTGTAGGGATTCCAAGAGGAACTAGTTACTAAACTGCGCATGCGTCACATACAGCATGTAATTGGTTTCGCGCGAAGTTTAAAATACTAAACAAAGTTAATTTACATTACATTTAAATTACATTTACAGTCTGCCTGTGAACACGATACCTGTTGAAAAAATTAATATATTACATTGCCCTTTGGTACACTCGTTTAGTGTCCTAAACTGAATGTCAAGTTCGTTAGCCAGCCATTTTGGATGGAAATTCAAAAAGAGGGCACATTTTGAATATTTTTAAGACCACTCTTTTCAAAATTCACAAATTCTCTGTACGGTTAGTCATAGTATTCAAAAATTCGAACAATTTACCCTGATGACTTTTTAAAAAAAAATCATAAATTACCAGAGTTATAGCATTTACAAAATTAAAAAAAAACACAGGAAAATCAACATTTTAAGCCAAATAACGCACGACATGAAAAAAAGTCAATAAAAGAAACATGTTGCTTTTTGAATGCCCTACAAGATTATTATAACAACTCTTTGAATTTTCTTGAAAAATTAAAAATTGAAATTTGGACAGCATACAAAATAATGAAAAATCCCAATATTACATTTTTCGGCCAAACTGTGCAAAATACGGTAAAAGAGGAATATACAAAAATTGTGCATTTGAAAAAGATCTACAATATAGTTATGAATCACTTTTTGATAGGATGCGTATTTTTCGCTTTAATAATGAAAAACGTCATTAACAGTAAAAAAATGTGCCAGCTGCGTGAGCACATTCTTATCACAACTTTTGTCTTTTAATTTCTTTTTCGTCTCGTGTGTGGCGTTTCAAAAAATTTAAATTTCTATGTTTTTGATGCTATTTATTATGATTTAAACTAAAAACAGAACTATCACAAAGTTATTCATGAAAAATAAAAAATTTTTACATTCTCATCAGAGAAGGTATTAGATTTGTATAAAATTTGAGCCCCCTAGTTTTTGTCAAAAGGTCCACGTTTTGAAACTCCCTGAATCCGAAAAAGAGCTTTTTATGAATGTTTCTATCTGTATGTCTATCTGTCTTTTGTATGTATGCATGTCTGCTGCTCAGTAGACCTTATGTGTAAAGTTTAAATCATAAAAAAACATTGGAAATGAACAAATTCAGTTTATCCAAAAACGACAAAAGTTGCATTAAAATATTTAACACATTTTCTTTCAAAGAAATCGCATCTTTTTAAACGGGACAATGAAACTACGTCTGTTTAATACCAATGTAAGTTATGAATGATATTAATATACATTTATGGGACTGATGTAAAATTGCAGGAATGAAATCGAGTGCGAAGCACGAGATACGTGATGAGAATGTTTTCGTTCAAGCCGAAGGAGCTTTAAAAAAAGAAAATTCACAATCACCAAATTGCTGTTGTCGATCATAGGTTATTTCCCGATGATTTTTTTTATAATGATTCGAAAATGTCAAGTTGTAGGGAATATTTTTGCGAAAAAACTTGTTCTAATTTTTTAAGAATTTTAAGACAAAATTTTTTCAAGAAATTAAAATTGTCAATTAAAACATTTCTGGTTATCGTCCATTTTTTCATAAAAAACAAACCTTTTGCTCGAAACTAGTACCATCTACAATAATCTTACGTTTCTCAAAAGTATAATTAAATTTTGTAGTCTGAAACTTCTTCTTTTCGTGCCTGTAGTACTTTAATTTTAACTCAAAATAGTTTAATTGGAAATTCCAAATAATAAGGTGGCCTTCAAAAGGAGAAGAACATTCGATAGTTTCGAGTTTACTTATAATAAATCTCCATTCGTAAAATTCACGAATGGATTATAATGAGACTGATCGGGTACCGATCGGACACTAATAGCCCACCGTTCGGGTGTCTTGACCTGGCCCCGATCTGGGCGTGTGGTTCATCCGCCATCTGGTTCCGACCAGGATTCCTGATCAGGACCCGATCTGGACTGATCTGGCCCCGATCAGGGCGAGATCGAGATTTCTGCCCGGGAAGGACCAAGCAATAAATTCCAATTGCTTCGTAATAAACTTTATTTTTTTAGTGACTTTGAAAAAAAACATGTTTCACTATACATATCTTTAGTTACAAAATTTTCGGTACAGATACCCTTTAACTTTTTTGAAATATCTAAAAAAAAATTAGTGATCGAGCTAAGATTTTGTTTGCTCTTGGCTAGCTGATCAGCGCACAACGTAGGCCAGACCAGACTGTTAAGGTGTTAAGATCATCTATCATTTCAAACACCCTGTGAACTTTTTTGAAACATGTCAAAAACATTCGCTGCTTGAATTTGGTCTAGATAAGGTCAGACTAGCGCCAGACATGGGCCAGATCTGATCTTACAGACTAGACAGTCTAGAAACATAAACTTCAATTAAAAGACTTTCTAAATGTTCGACATGAAATAATTATTTTCATTATTTTGTAAAAGTATATTTTTTTGATTAGAGGAACACAAACATGAAACAAAAATCTTAAATAGCCATCTAATTTTTTTTGATACTCTAAGGGTAGCTTCTCGTAAGTAATTAAAACGTGTCAGGCCTGTAAATGAATAGCTGATTATTCTTTTGAATGTCTGAATAAACCAGGCATTTGGACACTATGTATAGATTTCGTTCCAAATTTTTCTGAACGCAAGCAGCCAGCTAAATGTCTGAAACCTCAAAAAATACTAAGATGCATAAGAAAAGAAAAACAGTAAACCAAGAAAATTAATCAAGTTTCTAAACATTTGAAAAGCTACCAGTGAACCTCGTTTCCTGTGGACAATTCTGCCTTCATACTTAAGAAAACAGTATCTACAAAAACAGCAAACAGTGATAATCGAAGAAAACTGCTCAAATCATTATTCGTGTAGACCGCTGATTTAAATTACTTTTGAAACTTTTTTTTGTCGTTCTGGGCTAATTTATAGGTAATCTTCTCATTTCTGAAATTTTTTAAAATAAATGGTTAATTTGTTATAAAAAATGCAGATACTGCCAAAAATGTGAACCGAAATTACGCAAAAACGGCGCACCTGTAGAAACAGCTTTCTTGCAAACGCCGGCCCTCGGAAAGCAGTCTTGCTATTCGCAAGAAAGCAGTATCTGCGAAAAATTTGAATTTGCGCCCAATAATTAATAAATCGATACAAACACATGCTCGAAATAATGTTAAATTTACATTTTAATAATATTATATAAATAATAATTACAAGTATTGACATATTTTGA
Source organism: Belonocnema kinseyi (assembly GCF_010883055.1). Classification (NCBI taxonomy): domain Eukaryota; kingdom Metazoa; phylum Arthropoda; class Insecta; order Hymenoptera; family Cynipidae; genus Belonocnema; species Belonocnema kinseyi. Next base: position 34,691,833 of record NC_046659.1, read on the forward strand.
AATATAAACAAATACAAATTATTTCAAAAAGTCGAAAATTTCTTTGCAAAAAATTCTTTTCAAATAAAAAAAAAAATTTTTTTGTACCTTTCTTCAGCATCAACAACTGAGCCAAGTAAATATATTGCTTCCTTTTCAGAATTTTTATAATTATTTGCGTTCATTTTGCAATTTGTAATCATTTTATTTGTAGATACTGCGTTTGCTGAGGTCCCACAATTTCAAGAAAGCAGTACCTTTGGACTGCTTTCTTGCGTAACATCACGTCCTCCGAGACTCGGTCGGTGTTAGGCAAAAACACAGTATCTGAAAGATACTGCTTTCTTGCATAATTTTGGGTGCCGTATTCGAGCCTCCGTGTTACAATTCTTGCAGTTACGGAAAATTTTATGTAGATACTATTTTCTTACCTAACACGACTCTCCAGAATTAATAGATGCGGCTTTTTGCAATAATCATTAAAAAATTATCTTTAATCTTATTAACAATTTAAAAAAAAAAACAATTTTCATAAACGGATGTATCTTTTTTTACGATTCCAACGATATAAAAGCCTCATTTTCGATTTTTCGTAGATACTGCTTTCTTAAATATCACGGCAGAATTGGTGTCATCAGTCTTCACAGAAAAATCCTAGTTGTAGCAGAAAATGTTTAGATCGTCGCTATAGGTAGCCTAATTATTTTAACGCGGATTTCAGTAAAATAAATGAATGAGACAAGTGGTACAAACCCGTAGAAGCTGTAAACCCAGTATGCATCGCATACCGGGGTGTTGTCAAATGTTGGGAATGAGGGGTCGCCGGTAGTCCATGCGACGAGGAAACAGGGACTTGATGGTGAGTAGCCACTGGTCTTGAGAGAATAGTATCGATGCCGTGCGGATTGCTGCCGACGGACGTAATCGAAGTAGCCGGACTGTGCTTCCCGCTTCCCGTTGGAGAAGTCTGACCCTGGGATTGGGTTTGCAACTGTGCTGAAACTCCAGACAATTGAATCCCGGCATGTTGCTGTTGCTGGTGATGACTTCTCTCTGCCATGGAGTGGAGGGCTGCCAACGGTTGGCTGCCCAACATTCCACCCCCGGCGGCACTGAGGTTCAGAAATTGGAGGACATGGGGTGAAGCAGCGGCATGGAAGTCGTGCAACCAAGGTGGTCTTGGCGGTGGTGGTGAATGACTTGAAGTAGGTGGAGGTGAACATGAACCCAAAGAAGAACCCGGCGAGGAACTGTGGTCCCCATCCAGGTGGCTATTTCGCCTATGGGCATCGCTCAGCGAGGACATGTTCTCGTTGATATCCGCGTCACTAACCGCGCTGGTTCTTGAATGCAAATCCACTTCGCCTCGATCACAGAAGCTCCTGTCGGTAGTCAAGGAGCACACCATCTCGCACCACTCATAATTCGAAAATTTGCGGAATATCGCGAAAAATGCACTCACCTCAGGGCTGATTAGCCAAGAAAAACTAGCATTTAATTACGGGCATGAAGTAACTTCACTTTTGCTATTGATCAAAGTTTGCAGTGATACAGCTTGAGAGGAAATGCAAATGAGTGTCCTCTGCAAGAGGTGACAACAGTGAAATTGCAAAACTTGAACGACAGTTTGAAGAAAAGTGTTTGCATGGAACAGATCACAACAGTTGGATATAAACAGTTTATATGACTTATCCTGGTCGAAGGAATTTGATTGAAACTGAGTAACTGTACGCTATGGAAGTCATCACTCTATGTTTCGAGTAAGGTCCACACTTTTCGCACTGTCCACACTATTCACACTGAAGACACAACACACAACGCGGAGAAGCGACGAGTAACGGATAGTCTGTTGACTGGCAATGTGTGACTTTCGGAACCGTGGTGAGGACCCACTCTCCTCCAGTCGTGGAATCGAGTTCTCGCCTCATCCTCGCGCTCGTGCCTGGCGGAAATCACAGGATAGGTGGGTGTGCTGGCCGGGGTAGCTCGTTTGGGGGATGAGGATTGGTCTATTGGTCGTAGGACGGATGATAGTCTGAGGGCGGGACTCGCGCGAGATTGGTCGGCGGGATTTGCTACACCGGAAGCGAAGCGTGCTCAGGGCGTGGCCTCTCAATCTCGCGTTAGCTTCTTGTTAAGCGTCTTTCATTGTGTGTTTAAACTCGTAATTTATGATCCCGACTGAATAAAACAAGAGCTCGCCGGTCCGATCGCTCACTGGATGCCTGGCTGGCTGAATAGTTGGCCTACCATTGCCGGCTGGACTTGTTTGTTCCCTGCTCTCTCTGTCTCAAGTTTCACTGTATTGGTTTATATGCACGGAGAAAATTTTTTAATGAAAATTTACCCCATTAGTTCGGTAAATAAAAGACATTACTGGAATTAGATAAAGTTTACAATTATTTTAGAATTTAATATAAAACAGAATTATAAATATTATAAAAGAGTTATGTAAAACTTCAAATCCAAAAGTGAAAATTCTAAAATGTAGTAATTGATATAAGGATTGTATTATTTTCATACCAGTACATCATACACTGAAATAAAGAATCTTTTGAATCAAGTAAATAAATTTACTTGATTCCTCTTTCTTTGCGTCAAGAAAATATTCTTCAGCAGTAGTCATTTTTATTTAATCCAGGCACAATCTTTTGTTGATCTAAAGGAATGAATTCTTTGGACATATTTTCTTGATTTCCATCAATTGAATATGTACAATAATAACAATGTAATTATAATTTAAGCTGAAAGAATCCAGTTGTTCATTCAACTAAATATGTACTACAATTGAAGTACGAACTATTTTATTACACACGCGCAATGTTTAGGCCAAAAAATATATTTTTTTAATTAGTGGAGTATTTGTTTGTTTCAAATATTTAAAAATTTGATGTTGCGTATTAATTTTTTGAGCCTATAAAATATTTGCTTGACTTAAAAATATATTTCTTTCCATCAATTCACATTTCCTTATTTCAAAGAAATATTCATTCCTATTCATGACACATGCATTTGGAACAATATCAGTCATTCATTTAGTTTAAAATATCTATTTTTTGTCTTCAATTAATATATCATTCATTCAGAGAAATATTCTCTGCAAACAATAGATCGTAATTTTGAATCAAACATTGTTAACTTGATCCTATTAAAATTTCTTTGTCTGAAATAAAGAATTTTTTCTATCAAAGTGCTTATATTTATTTGCCACAAATAAGTATTTCTTTGAAAGTAAACAGGAGTTTCACTTACTTCAGCCAAGTAAAAATCACTTGGTAAAAGTAATCTTTTTTTGCAGTGTAAAATAACGCAAAGCAATGTAAAATTTTATTAAATGAATTAATGTAAACATCCCGTGTAGAAATTATGACCGGGTTCGGGCCGGATTCCGGCCTGATCCGGAATCTGGTCAGGCTGCCCGGTCGGATTCTGGTTGGTTTCGTCACGCTGCGCTGGTCGGATCGCGGTCGGGTGTACCCAGTCGGCTTCCGGCCGTGTTACCCGATCGGATCCCGGATACAAATAGGGTAACCCGGTTGGAATCCGATCAGTTTTTGACTGGGCTTCTCGATCACATTTTACTGGAGCATTTTTACCACAGCGAACATATTCTACCAACTGGCAGAGATAAGAATCTTTGTCAGCACTTATTTCCACCCGTAAAAAGATGTTAGAATTTCAATTTAAGAACTGCATTCATAATAATAAATATATTAAATACAAACATTGATTCAATTTAAGTACTAAAGTATAGGTTATGATGCTTAAGTTTCCGTAAGAAATTGCATTGTGAGAAATCAAAGTTAAATTGCATAACAAATTTACCTTAAGCGTAACTTAGTTTGCATAGGTTTTTTTTACAAGAGATAAAATAAATTTCAGGGGTTTCACGTGAAATCCTAACCTATGAAACTGATTGAGAAAATTGATTTAACATTAACGTTGAAGAATATTAATAATGCTTGTGAAATTTAACAAATTTCTTAACGGATAACCTGGCGTCCACCGACGTTTTACGGCGTTTTTAGCATTAGAGACTCTGGAAGTCGCCGAATCGTTATTACCTGCAAGCATGATAACGTAATTCAAAACCTCTTTCGGAAAAAGTTATTTCTCTTCTTATTACGTTTTTTGCTTATTCAAGATAATATATAAATACATTAAAAATAAGCAAAAATCGTATCACACAAAAAAAGAAGTATAATTTCACTGGGAAACTATGTTTGAAAAGAAAAAAGAAGTTGGTCAACGATTTCGCAGTTACGGCAAGTCTGGGAGCAGCAGAACCAAAAGTGAGAAACCATATAATTAAAATTGGTTTAATTTTTCTTTCGTGATTGATAAAAAAAAACACCTAAAACACAAAAAATGGGCTTTCGCCTGTCAGATATTTACAAACGACCCACTTACGGCAGTCGTTTGTGAATATTTCTTAAGATGTTTTTAAGGTTATGATACTTCTATTATGCACCATTTTTTGCCCGACTGGGTTCCGGTGGGAACTCGGTCACATCCCGGCTGGGAAATTAACAAAATAATATCCTCGTTTGACCCGGTCAGATTCTAGCCAGAAACCTTCTTCTGGTCGGGTCAAACGGGGTTATTTCTACATGGGATATTCGGCGCTGAAGTTTAAAGGCAAATCCCCCGTAAAAAATTTAAAATTTGTAAGTTTGAATTAATCTTATATGACTGAAGAAAATATTCAAATATATAGACTATCCATTCCTCTCAATTAATAATACCTATTAAGTTACTAAATAAAAGAAGAATATATTTAATAATTGATGTATTGAAATACAGGCGAAGAAAAAAAATTGGACTTTGATTTTGACTTTATTTTTAAATTCTAACCTAATTTAATTTAATAGATTTTATATAAATTTAATGTGTAAGTTTTTAATGTTCAATTTTTTACAAATTTCAAATATTAAAAATTAAATAATAACTCAATGCGAAATTGACTAGTGGCGCAGTACTCCGCCAGCACTGGCAGTGTCGGCGCAATACTGACCACCAGTACTGGCGGACCTTGGGATGATAACTATGTTCGGTACTGGATGTCAGTGCTGCACCAGTGCTGGCGCAGTACTAGACATGGAGATTAGACAGAGTTAAGCGGACGCTCGTTTAAATTTATAACAAGAAGAGACCTGCATAAGATGTATGAACTATAATATCGCTTAAAGGATAGATTAGCTTTATTTTGCGTATGAATTTCTATACACTTATTACAAATCCAGCAAAAATGACGGCGGCTGCAAGAATGTATGAAAACTCGATTAAAATTTACGTCTTA
>NC_046659.1:34697210-34711712 GCF_010883055.1 Belonocnema kinseyi
TTTATGATTTTTGCGAGTATCGGCAAAGTAATTAAACTGCAATTTCCCCAGTACTGCTCCAGTACTCGTTCGTCAAGTCTTGGCTAGGCGTTCGCATGACCAATTCACCCAGTACTGCGCCAGCACTGGTCCGCCAAGATTTGGCTGGACGTTAGCAAGACCACTACCTGTGCACAAATTTCAATATGGATCTGATCGGGGCCAAAGCAGGTAGAATTTTGCCCAAATCGGGCTACCTAGATGGGGCCAGACCTGAAATGAAACGCTATACCCGATCGGGGCCCAAGCGCAGCGCCCAGAAATAACCCGATCGGGCCCATATTACTTTATCTTTAATATTCTTAATTAAAAGGAATTCTTTAATAAAATAATATAAAAATCGTATATATCACCTCATAAACTGAAATTTGAAAAAATAAAAATCAGATTATCAAACAGATCACGATATGAAAACATTGGAGTATGTAAGACTAGAAACGAATGATTTGTTAAAATGTTTTTTTTGAGCAAACGGAAGAAAGTCGAAAGATGCAATATGACAGCCAGCATTTATGTATGATTAACTCTTTAAGTATTTTGCAATATATATTTCGTTTTAATTTTTACGTTGAACTTATTTTCATTTTCTATATTCAACTTAAATGTAGAAACTTATTTGAAAATGAATGAATTTTAATATTGCACTGGCTCTTTGAGTTATTTTTCAAAAAGCGGCTATAAATAAGTAGGTTGTATTCACATCCTGATTATATGAGAGCATCTAAAAATACGTGAAAATAAATATGTTTATGACGTCATTGTTGATCTAATTCGTTTTCACATTCAACACATCAAATATTACTCCTGCTTCTTTTCTCATAACCTTATATTGAGGTTAGGTTTCATCTGAAAATTCTTGATAAATTTACTTAGTATAGCCTTTAACACGTAACTCACGAATATTTTGAAGTATCGATTTGGCATTTTTTCCACTTATTTTGTCAGTTTTACAATTATTAATTGAAATATGTTTGACATTTCACACTTTCCCGTGCAGAAATCGCCAAATGTTTGCCTTATTTCCAATTTGGGCCAGATCAGGCACACACTTTTGTGGTTGTTAAATTTGGCCCCGTCTGGACCCCGACTTAACAGCCAAACTTGCCAGTAGATGGCGCTCCATTAATTTCGGGGACTAAAGTGGGTTGACTCCAAATCGCCCAAGTTTCAACGTAAAGTATCAAGCGTCAAAAATATTTCCATTATTTTTTGGAAAAGTTGCAAAATAAGTGGGAAAAAATGCCAAAAGTGAGCACAAGACGAATGCGTAGGTATATGATACTGTAAAATATTCCTGAATTACGTGTTGAAGACTTTAATAAGTAAATTTATTAAGAATGTTAAGATGAAACCTAACCTCGAAATGAGGTTATTTATTTATAAGAAAAGTATCAAACGTAATATTTCATTTGTTGAATGTGAAAACGATTTAGATCAACAATGACGCCATAAACATACTTATTTTCACGTATTTTTAGGTGATTTGAAACTTTCCACAATTACATTCAATATAGAAATTGAAAGCAACTTCAATTTAGAAATTAAAACCAAAAATATATTGCAAAATACTGAAGTGGTTTATCATACACAAATGCTGGCTGTTATGTTGCGTCGTTTGACTTTTTCCGTTTGCTCGAAAAAAAGTGTCTGACATACTCCAATTTTTTCATATCGCGATCTGTTAGATAACCTGATATTTATATTCTCAAATTTCAGTTAAGGAGGTGATATATTCGATTTTAATATTATTTTGTTTAAGAATCCCTTTTAATTAAGAATAAAAAAAATAAATTAATATATGCCTGATCGGGGCCAGGTATGGTTATCTCTGGGCGCAGAGCATGGGCCCCGATCGGGCATTGCGTTTCATTTCGAGTCTGGCCCCATCTAGATAGCCTGATTTGGGCCAAATTCTGCCCGATCTGGCCCCGATCAGATCCAAATTGGAATTTATGCACGGGTTACATTAAAACTTGGGCGATTTGGAATCAACCCACTTTAGACCCTGAAATTGATGGGGTGCCATCTACTGTTAAGCTCGGCGGTTAAGCCGGGGTCTAGAGGGGGTAAAATTTAACGTCGACAAAATTGTGTGCCCGATCTGGCCCAAGTTGGAAATAAGGCAAACATTTGGCACTTTCTGCACGGGCATACGTTTAGAAGCTTTCAACAGACAAAGCATCATCATGCGGCCCATCACCCTTATTCCGTAAAATACCAATTGTAAATATGGTTTTGATTTTTATCCTTGGTTTCATGCATCTTTGGTGCAATAAAACAATAAAAAAATTAATTGAATATTAGATAAATGAATGTTTACATTGTAAGCTTGATGTTAGACGCACAGATAAAAGAAAGTGTTGATGAAGCACCAATATCAGGGTACACTGTTGAAAATAATATCAACTTTAATACACCCGTGTGTGTGAAAAATAATATTCTAAGCATATGAAATCGCCACTAAGAGCGCGTATATTAAATTTCATATACATTCATGTTAATCGCTTACGAGAAAAATCATATAATTTCATTTTTCACAAATTTAAAATAAGTTTAGCTGTAAATTTCGATTCTAAATAATAAAACATGATACCCTGTTCCTGTTAACAAAAAATAAAATTAGATTTCAAGCCGAAAAGTTCAATCAAGCAAATAAATAACAGACTTAACCTACAATTAACTGTATTCTACTTAAATTTTTACCATTTAGAACGAAATTGGCATAGAAAAAAACGAAAGATAAAGTTTACATCAATTTCAGGTGAAAGATTCACCGCAACAAGAAATAACCTTGCCGGATAAACTTTAAATGAATCTAAGATAATTTTCGGTTTTTAACCTTGCCTGGATAATCTTTCGCCTTATAATCGCTCCATTTTTATTCGAGATGTAGTGAGGATTGCGACGCCAGCACTATCTATCGTCGTTTAACTTCATTAAATTGGGGAGAACCGGGGATTCCCATCTGTCAGTTGCTTTTTGCGCTTTTTGCTAAATGGTCCTAATTTATAACTCGAATTAACGCATAAATTGCCCGTTTCTCATTTCTCTTGAGGACGTCGTAGCAGACGACAGATTTTATTCCATCGTAGGATAAACTTTCGCCAAATAGCATTTAAACTTTAACAGCAGGAAATTTTACATGCAACAAAATTTAACTTCAGTTTTTTCTGTGAGGAAAAAAATTTATCCATACATTTCACTTACATTATAAATAACAACTGAGTGGACAAATTCTAGTTTACTAATTTAATTAAGAATATTTGATAAGATTTAAAGAAATGAAGGCAGGTTGAGTTTTCACGCACATTGCTATACCGACCTGTATATTAAATCTCATACACATGTATAATAAATGCACTACAGCAATGTATGTTACATTTCAGTAGCGGTGGTGCATATTTGCTTCACATACATGTATATTAAACCTCATACAGATTTTTCTAACAGTGTACCATATACCTGCAACAGAAATTACCTTTGCGGTGTGAATTCTGCACCATAATGTAGGGTACAGATTCCCAATCACTTGGGGTACGAAGTACCTACTACTTTGGGTACGACGTGTCGGGTTCTTGGGGTACCAAATGAAAAACGTCATTCGACGCATAATCTTCGCGTTCCTAACTTCTTAAATACTTCTTCAATACTTTTGAAGATTTGAAATAGCCATATATAAATGCATTGTTTATTATTTTGACAGCTTTGCTAATTGTATGTCATGGTCATTGAAGTTTAGCAGGTGCGTTGTTCGCACTTTTATAAAATTGAGCTATTAGGTATTTCAGATTAGGTGGGGATATCCAAGATGTCTGCACGCTAAGGGACAAACAATAATACCAAATACATGGGACTAAACTTTATTTTTATAATGATGGGAAATAATCATTTTTCACGATAAGTGTATTCAGACTATTTAACTATTTATTAACTATTTAATTAAATAATGAAATTGATATGTTTTTTGTAACAGTGAAAAATAATTTTTTCTTAAGTTATAAAATAAATTAAGTTTTATCCTCTTGGATTTGTATTATTGCGTGGCTCTAATTCTACAGACATCTTGCCAGCTGATATCACAATTTGAAATACTTAATATTAGATATCTTAGCGCATGTATAACTAGAGGGAACCAAGCAATAGCAGATTTATTGGCAAAATAAAAGAGACAGACTACAAGTTAGCGGGATAAGCTATCTCTCTGGCGCAGCGATCTGATTGGCTGTTTACCGCTCCCCTCTAAATGAACGTTAAAAAGTTTACATGTATGCACAAGTAAAGAGCTATTTATGGAGCAACATTGAAAAGACCAATCATGTTGCTGTGCGAGAGAGATAGCTTATCCCCCATCCCCAGTCAGTGGCGTCACAACGCGGATATCTCCGGTGTGCGGAGTAGTTATTCCTGTGTATTTTTAGGTTATGTAAGACCATGTGTCAGTTGAAAAATACACAAGAATCACTACTGCGAATGCTCGAGATATCCGCGTTTGCTCACGACATAACTTTTTATCTTGAATAATGCGTACCTTAATAAGAATACATAGTGGAGCATAGGCATGCTATCATTACTAGAAAAGAAGAGTATATGGATGCTAAATTCCCCAAGTATGAATAGTCCAGGGAATGAAAGATTTTTTCACCACAAAATTTTAGAATGAAAACGATGTATGCCATGATGTACACGGTAAAAAAAATTGAGCTGTGACAGAGATATTATTCCTTATTATAGCCAAACATTTAACTGAAACGAACAAAGGAATTTAGAGAGATCCCTGGATCAGCGAAAATGAATATCCTTGACCATTTTCCATATACCAGGGATATCGTATAGTCAAACCCCTATAAGTAAAGCTATAATAGGGATATTAAGAATAGGTGTCTGAAGCAATTATCGGAAGAGCACCGGTGCATTATGGGAGCAGCGAAATAAAATGGCGACGGTCTAATCAGGAGCAGTGACAGTTGAAATTTAATTTGGACAATTAAACGCTTTTTACCACTTAAAATGTGCGCGAATGTTAATATTAAATGAAGTTTATGATGCAGTAATAATAATTTACATGTGTTTTGATTGTAGGCGATAACTATATTGAAATATCAAGAAACGCGATAAAAACAACAAACTTGACTTCCAAATGCGTTACACGGATTTCAGGGAAATTCATTTTCGCTATATCCCCCAAAAAGTAATTCAAACCGGTAAAAATAGCCGTTTTGCAAAATCCAGTTATTTTTGCGAGAAGTCTCCGAAAAAATGTGTTTTATGAAGCGGAAAGTATATGTAAAATTTGAGCTCAAAGTAATAAATACTTTTTGAGAAAAGCTATTTGTTATTAAAAAACGTACTGTTGTTTTGTGGGGGCTAACATTTTTTGGCTTGTCGCAAAGCCATAAAAGTGAACAAATTTTAGTATAGTAGAATAGTACGTTTTTTTCTCATAAACAAATGGAATAACTTTTATAATTTTCATCATAAACAATCGGAATTACAGTCAATGGAAACTTACTATTTGTACATGATTTTAAGATGAAAATTTTTTCTGTGCGTTAATTGGGGGGGGGGGGGGGGTTCTTTTTTTATAACAATTATTACAGCCGTAATTTTCAAGATATAGAACTGAAATTGGTCAATATTATTCAACGGATAGTGTTACTAACTGTAGTAAAATTTTCAGAAGAATCTGTTTCGGAAATACTGTTGATAATAGCGGCTTATTTACGACCAAATGCGGTCATACTGCATGGCGGTGGAATGGGGGAAGCTGCTCCTGCCTAGGCGCGCCTGTTAGCCGATGGCGCTGAATTGGATCCACGCGTTCTAAATGTAAGAATTAGACGTATCTCATGAAAGAATAGACATATCGAGATGTTTTTTTTTAATTTCAGCTAGCTTTTTGCGCTGATTACAAATTTTGTATTAAAAACTCAGAAAACGTACGTGTTAGTGCTTGAAAGGTAAGTTTACATTGTGATATTTTCACTAACTGAACAATTACTGAAATAATTTTTCATTATAATGTAAGTATCAGTTTGATATGTTAATATTTATCCAATAATTTTACAAAAAGTGCATACTGATTTCAATAATAGTTTTTCGTTAAATTCGGGTCATAACGTTTTCATGAAATTTACTGAAGTAAACTTCGAATTTTTAAACTTGTCCTTATCTGCAGATTAACTGTACAAAAAGTTGAAGATTTCTCTTGAAATACAAGATGCAATAGCACTGATGGAATTTCGAATGGTCGCAGGTATGCACTTGTTTTGTATTTAGTTTACCTGCTTATTGTTTCTCGGAAGGCGCACATAACAGCTACTGGATGATTCTCGTAAGCCACTTTGTCAGTTTCGGCTAAGGATCAACACTGCTAACATCGTGTATTTTCTTAAGCAAAAACTTGAGGGGGGTAAATTGTTGCAATATTTACAGTTTGCGATAGATAGTTTAGTAAGTGTAGTGTGAAAAAGTGTACCCAACAGTTTGGTAAGGGCATGTAATCAAATTATGTAATATAGTAAATAAAAGCAAAATTTTGGTTCTTTAACAATTTGGATGAGTATTTCAGAAATGTATTCTAAATATTCGCGGAAAGTTTCGTTTTTAAAAAACTTTAATCTGTCTCCGCATATTGCGTGTGGAGAAGTTTTTTCTTATCTAAATGTCTTATTTCATCACAGAAAAACCTGGGGGTTCACTCATGCTGCGGCTCAAATGAAAGTTGGTGTCATCTGGAACTTGAGCTCCAATAGATACCTGTAGAGAACCAAATGGTTTCGTTTAAAGCGCACTTGAAAAGAACAGCATCAAGGCCCATTTACAAGCCAATCGCTTGCAAAGTCGGTTTGGTAAGTTAGCGATTTACAGAATATGTCGGTAAAGCAAACACAAATGATATTAATATTTATTCATTTTTCTTCTTACTTTTTAAGGTTCACTTATTTTAGAATTTTTAATATAAAATTGGCTTAAGAGTATACCATCTTTAAATTACCATGATTTAAATCACTGGTCAATTTATAATTGGAAATGTAATGTAATTTTATTGATTGTCAGTGAAAATGTATTACTTACCTAACCCATTTTAACCTACACTTAAAAGTTATGAAAAGTCTTAAAAATTATTCACATCATTTTGTTCAGAAAATCTTTGATGTACAATTAATAAACTTTTGTAATTAATTGTTATTAGGTGAATCTTTTAGAAGCATAGTCTTCACCAAGCACTATTAAGATCAGCTCAGCTAATTATCTTTGATTAATATTTTCAAATATTACAATGACCTTTAGTTGTTTTAAATTAAATAAAAGTAGAGGGGCTTCAGAAACATTCATTTTTGCATTTGTTTTTGTAACAAACCTACGTCACTCCTAACAATATATTTTTACTACTCAGGATTTCATTGCGCATACTGTTCATTATACTTAGGGTACCTTTTCACGAAGGCCTGTTTTGAATTAATCTTGAAGTAAAGAAAGAAATTCAAAAGGATTAACGCAATATTCCCTTTTTAATAATTGAGTATTATTGATAATGACGCATTTATAAATGTGAGCATAAAGAATTAATTTATCGACCAATGACTTACGACGAAAATTTTCTTGCATATGAATCAGTGCTCCCAATTTTTGGAACTTTTTGAATTGCGCTTGCTTCGCGCCAGCAACACGATTTCTTTCTCTGAACTCGGAATACATAACGTCTTTTTAATTAAAATCGAATTAAATTTTTATCCGTCACTTCAAAATCTAATTTTAGGATTAAGAAATTACTGTTAATGCATTTTATAATTATTATTTATTATAAATATCATATTTGAATATCGACACTATACAAAATCAGCACGTCAACAGTAACCAATTGTGTTGCCGGCGCGACGCACGCGCAGTACAAAAAGTTGTCAAGATTGTGAGCACTGACATGAATAAGCCTTTAAATTTACAAGTTTGCTACATAACCTGCAAATAATATTATCAGGTCATTATATTTAATTTAATTGCGTTATTATTTTGTAATGTAATTATCTTCATTAATTTATTTATGTCCACCAGAGTACGATTAAATGTGTGACTTAGGGTAAATATTGTGTTATTAATTAATCATAGTATCGAAGTGGGCAAAGCGAAAAATAGGTTCTTTAGGAATAGGCTCAATTACATTTGAGATCTTTTCGAAACCCAAGTGTGGTATTATTTAGAGTTCATTTATCGTTTTGGGTTCCTTTTCAGCAAGTAGTGGCCATTTTTGTTGGAGCTCCTTTGGAACCAAAAACGGGTTCCAATGGAAACTTCAGTTTTTTTTTGTGATTTCAAGATTCAAAATCATGTTTTGTTATTGTTCAAAAAGCATCATTTTCGCTTAAAGTTAATTTTTCTTTTGTTTAAATCTTTGTTTTTTTCTACTGCAAAATCATTATTAATGCTACAATTAATTGCATTACTTGCCTTCGAAATTTCATACATTATTGTGTTGTTTAGGTTTAACATTTTTTGAGGATGGTTCAGTTAGTGAAAATATCACAATGTAAACTTGCCTTTCAAGCACTAGACGTGCGCTTTCTGGGGTTTTAATGCAAAATTTGTAATGAGCCCAAAAAGCTAGATAAAATTTAAAAAAAAAAAAACATCTCGATTTGTCTATTCTTTAATGAGATACGTCCAATTGTTACATTTTGAATGCATGAATTCAATTTTAACGCCATCGGCTAACGGGCGCGCCTACTATCCGTTCACGATAGGTAGGCCCCTCTAAAACAGCTGCACATTTTTTTAATTTCCGCGTAAGAAAAAAATCGGATAAACACACAGCTTATACCATAATAAAGCTTACTTTATTGCGCTTCATATATAGTAAGTCCCCATTTTTGTATGTGCAAAAATTGGTTAGGAAATATCTTTCGTGAAAGGACGAAAACAGTGGTTTTTTCGTGCCACTCTCTCCTTGCCTGAATTTCGATGACGATATCTTTGAAACAAACAATTAAAAAAATTTGAAAAAAATCATACAGATGCTTTCATATTCTGACTGTACATATGTAGAAATAAAATTACAATATAATAATAAGAATTAACGTAAAATGCATTTAAACATAACTATGCTATTTCTCGTAATATACGTAATAGAGAATTGTATTTCGGATTGAATTGCTTGGAAAATTTCAACAAATATTATCGAATAAAAATTAGGAATGACAATCCTGAAACATATTAATTAATAACAAATAATCCTGGAAGAAAATTTGCATGGTAGTGTGGGTGTGACGACACAGCGGGGTACCAAGCCTAAAGGGTCTACTCATAGAAAAGAGATAGCTACTGCACGAAAAACAGGAATAGATACTTTCATCTCCAAATTAAGGTACCCTTTTCCTCTTTTCAAAATTGATGAATGAGCGGACGCCCCGACCTGAACTTTAGCTATGGTATTCAATACTCGGCATAGTCCATCGTTCCCTTACACTCACACCACCGTGCAATTTGTCTTCCAGGATTATTTGTTATTAATTAATACCTTTCAACATTGTCATTTCTAATTTTTATTCGATTGTGTTTGTTGAAATATTACAAGCAATTCAATCCAAAATATAGCTCTCTATTACGTATATTACGAGAGATAGAATAGTTATATTTAAATGCATTTCACGTTAATTGTTATTAATATATTATAATTGTCTAATTACATATGTACAGTTCAAGCAAGGAGAGAGTGGCGCGAAAAAACCACGTTTTTCGTCCTTTCACGAAGGATATTTTCCTAACCAATTTTTGCACATACACAAATGGAGACTTATATGAAGCGTAATAAAGTAGCATTTATTATGGTATAAGCTGTGCTTTTATCCAATTTTTTCCCTACGCGTCAATAACAAAAATGTGCAGCTGTTTTGGAGGAGCCTTCCTATCGTGAACGGATAGTAGGCAGGAGCAGCTTCCTCCACTGCACCGCCATGCAGTACGACCGCATTTGGTCGTAAATAAACCGCCATTATTAACAGTATTTCCGAAACAGATTCTTCTGAAAATTTTACTACAGTTAGTAACACTACCCATTTAATAATATTTACCAATTTCATTTGTATACCTTGAAAATTACGGCTGAAATAATTTTTATAAAAAAACTCAACCCCCCCCCCCCCCCCCCCCCCCCCACCATTAATGCTACGAAAATATTCTGATCTTAAAATCATGTGCAAATAGTAAATTTGCATTGACTGTAATTCCGATTGTTTATGATAAAAATTGCAAAAGTTATTCCATTTGATTATGAGAAAAAAACGTACTATTCTTTGGCAGCCATTTTTAACGTACTTAATACTCAAAAATCAATTAGCGGCTAAGCGTGCGTTAGACCATAACTCTTCAGGAATAAAATTTGTTTACTTTTATGGCTTTGCAACCAGCCAAAAAAAAGTTAGACCCAACAAAACAACAGTACCTTTTTTAATAACAAATAGCTTTTCTCAAAAGGTATTCATTATTTTCAGCTCAAATTTTGCATATACTTTCAGCTTCATAAAACACACATTTTCAGACTTTAATAGATGTACATACACTTTTCGTAAAAATAACTGGATTTTGCAAAACAGCAATTTTTACCGGTTTTCATTACTTTTCGAGGGAACGAATTAAATAATCTCAATGTGCGACCTACCAAATTAAAAATCTTAGTAACACCTTTAATTAACGATTAAACTTTTTCTTCGCAAATTAATACGTTGATCGCAATCTCACAAAAACTTGATTTCGCCAGCTTTGAACATTGCGCAATTCATTCTGAACAAATATTTTTGCCTGCAAACATATAGGCCTTCATCCCAGGCATGGAAACTACATCATCGCATACCTCCTTTTCATTCTAAAATTTTGTGGTGAAAAAGCACCTTTTTGGTCTAAGATTTTTCTAAGACCATGGTTAGCTTTACATCAGCTGTCAAACTTTCAAAACCGTAACATCTGACCTTCCGTACCCCACCTTGTCGCTATTTCGTACCCTAAATACTCAGTATCTCCTAACCCATATTCGACAGATATCTGAATCCCTGCCGAGGTAGAGTTAGCACCGTTGTAATTTTACCTGCAACAAAATGTAGCCCCAAGTTTTTACTGTGCGTAGACTGGAATTGTGTAGAAGAATATAATCACAGAAAAAACTGAAGTTTCTATTTGAATCCATTTTTGGTTCCAAAGGAGCTGCAAGAAAAATGAACTCTACTTGCTGAAAAGGAACCCAAAACGATAAATGAGCTCTTAATGATACCACACTTGGAGTTCGAAAGGATCTCAAATGTAATTAAGCCTATTTCTAAAGAACCTATTTTTCCCTTTGCCCACTTGGACATTAGTTTTAATTAGTAACACAATATTTAACTTAAATCACACATGTAATTGAACTATGATGGACATAGCTTAATGAAGATCATGAGATTACAAAATATTATCGCAAATAAAGAGATATAATGAATTGACAAATATCATTTGAAGGTTATATAGCAAACTTGTAAATACCATATAAAGGCTTATTCATATCAGTGCTCCCAATCTTAGGAACTATTTGAAGTGCGTTTGCGTCGCGCCGGCTATGCGATTGGTTACTGTTGGCGCGCTGATTTTGAATAGTGTCTATTTTCAAGTGTGATATTTATAATAAATAATGACAAGGCAATGCATTAACAGTAATTTTTTAATCCTAAAATAAGATTTGCAAGTGACAGATAAAAATTTAATTCGATTTTAATTAAAAAGACGTTATGAATTCCGAGTTCAGAGAAAGAAAGCATTTTTTAGCATAATGATTAATTTTGTCTCTATCGAGTTTCTAATTTTTATTTTTTTATTCACAACAATTCGACCTGAACTAAAATCAATAAAGGTACTGAAAATAAATTAAAAATTTTGTTTATTCTGAAGTCAAAATAAAAAACGTTTTTTCAATAAAATCACAATATTTTTTTATCTGTCACTTAACCACTCTATTTTAGGATTAATAAATTACTTTTAAAGCATTTCCCAATAATTATTTATTTGAAATATAACATTTGAATATTTATATAGTTTAAGATTCACGCGCTAAAAGCAACAAATCGTGTTGCTGGCGCGACGCAAAAGCAGTTCAAAAAGTTCCCAAAATTGAAAGCAATGATTAATATGCAAGAAAATTTTCGTCGTAAGTCGATCGATAAACTTATTCCTTATGCTCACATTTATAAATAATTCATTATCAATATTACTCAATTATAAAAAAGGCAATTTCGCATGAACCATTTTGAATTTCTTTGTTTATTTCAAGATAATACCCTTAGTATATTTTTAACTTTGTAAAGTAGGTATAACGAACAATATGCGCAATAAAAAGTTGAGTAATATATTTGCTGTTACGGGAAGATATGCAATTACATATGTTACTTATTAAAAGAACAAATATACTATTAGGAGTGACGTAGGGTTGTTGCAAAACCGAATGCAAGAATTAATGTTTCTGAAGGCTCTCTACTTTTATTTAATTTAAAACAACTTAAGGTCATTGTAATATTTTAAAATATTAATAACGGATAATTGGCTGAGCTGACGTTAATAGAGCTTTGTGAAGCCTATGCTTCTAAAAGATTAACTTAATAATCATTAATTACAAAAGCTTATTAATTGTACATTTAATATTTTTTAAAGAAAGTTATGTGAATAATTTTTAAGATTTTTCATAACTTTTAAGAGTAAGTCACAAATGGGTTTGCTAAGTGATGGGTTTTCACTTACATTCAATAAAATCGCATTACATTTCGAATTATTAATTGACCAATGATTTTAAATCATGGTAATTTGAACGTGGCCTCATATTTTAGGATGCATTTATTTTTACCGATAATCAAAGAACATATCTTACGTGAAAAATGATTAAAAATAAAAGACGGGATTTCATGAAAAATGAACTAAAAGATCAAAGAGACTATTTTTACGTTTTGATCATTTAAAGTTTTCGCGCCGTATCACGTGTTACGAAGTGATGCTAAGATTTTGAATGCAACTACGCAAGAGCGAAATCTTAAGGGGATTTATTAGACTGGAAAAACGGGATTCCATTTTAAAGCCGCAATTTTGAATATTTTTTTCTGCTTTTTTCCATACGGCATCTAGAACTTAACGCTGAGGCCATAGGGCCCTACTAGATTTTCTAAAAGGGTTCTAGTGGGGCCAGCCCGCCTGCAATTCAATCAAAGAGATGAACCCCTGCGAGACTCCTACAGGGTATTGTCACGCAACTGGCGCCCAGTACTTTTATCTGTTCATCATCATACTACTGTATACGACCCGAACATCATTTATATTTTCAAAAATTGATATTTCATTCAAACATTTTGGTTCATTTTAACACCCACTACTACTATGCTCTAACGATATGAGAAGAAAGGTATTTAAAAAATAAATATTGATTAATTGTGTGTATTTTTAGTTTAAATAATAATGGTCCTGTTTATAGTGAACACATATATTTCATTCTTGACCCTCTCGGCGTACACTGGTATGAATCTGCACCAACAAAATTTTCAAGTTGCTGACATTTTCTGCTTTCACTTTTCCGAGGTATACCCCCACTAGGACAAATATCCGGTACCTCTCTAGCATCGATTGTCGTCGAGTCCGCGTTTATTTGTGGCTTGGCTGCCGAAGTAGCAGGTACTAAACTTCGATAGAGTGCATACTTGCGCAAGGGTTCCTTGTGTGTGTGCAGCATCGTTGCCGACTCCGAAATATAAAAGTAATGAATTTTTCTGTTGCGCACTTGAATTTATACTAAAAGTAAGTAAATTTAAGCTTTCTTACAATAATTATAGATTTTAATATATTAATTAAAGTACACCGCAAAAAAAAGGTTTTCTCGCAATCGATAGCCACCATAAATAACTTTGATTTTGCTCAAATTTGTATACATTTTCGTAATTAATTTCTAATAATAATCAATTTAGAACAAATATTTAATAATTTATGTTTCAGAATGAGTGTCCGGGTTTATAATCTCCGAATTGCGAAAGATCCTAGTGGGTAACGAGACGTCCTAAAGACGTCCTTAGAATGTACCTTTACGCAGGGGTGACGGAACGATTTTTTTCATGGGTGGGCTCACCGAAAATATGTTTAAAAATAAAAATTTAAGATAAGTATTACGTTTATTTTATTATTAGATGTAGTGATTTGATGGGTGGGCTCAAGCCTACCCAGCCCACATGGCTCCGACGTCCCTGCCCCTATGTCATATGATTTGACGTCTTTAAGACAGGGATCCCATGTCTGAAACGAGACGTGGTCCAATACTATCGCAGGTCTATGTCCGTGTGAATATAGTAGGAGACGATGTGAATGACTGGGTTTCGCGCGCAACCCATTTCTCCTCTTCTGAATTTGAATACTCGAAGGTGCACGATTGCCGGTCGGAAAACTTCGGCGGTTCTATTTATAATTATATAAATATTA
>NC_046659.1:34711812-34716309 GCF_010883055.1 Belonocnema kinseyi
ATGATAATATTATAATTATGCTATATTATAATAGTCTTATTTATATCTTGATTCGCATTTGAAAGAAATTAAAGAAATTCGCGATTTTGGAATTCATCTCGTTTGGATAAAAACTCAATTATTTGGTAAAAAAATTAATTATTTGGTTGAAAATGTAACTATTTTGTAAAAAAGTGTTCTTTTCTATCAAAATTTCAACTACTTTGTTAAAATTTTTATTATTTTTATTTGAAGGTGCTTCAATTAAACTATACCATTTCGGATGAATTATCAACTGTACATATTTTTTGTTTGTAAAGTCGTTTTGTTGTAAATCCAACTGTATTGTTAAAAATTAAAATCACAATTTTTAGGTGGCAAATTCGATTATTCAGTTAAAGTTGATTAAGGATTCGTAATTATAGTTGAAAATTCAACTATTTGGCTTTAAATTGTGTTAAAGATTCAGCTTCTTTGGAAGATAATATTCTTTTTGACTTTAAAATTATATAATTTCGTTAAAAGATCATTTATTTTGTTTGAAATTGAGCTTGTTTGGTGGAATTTTAATCTTTTTGGTTGAAAATGTATCATTTTTGGTAAAAAATGCAATTGTTTGGTTGAAATATCAACTGTACATCTTCTTGGGTTTAAAAGTCGATTATTTCACTAAGAGTTGAACTACTTTATAAAAAAAAAAGTTTTTTTTTCAACAAGGTTTTTTAATTATGGTTGAAAATTTAACTATTTTGTTGAAAGTTTAACTCTTTCATTGAATACTCATATTTTTCGCATAAAAAATTCAACTTTTTATCGATAATTCGTTTTTTTGACTTTATAATTAAATAATTTTGTTGAAAATTGATGTATATTGTTTAAACTTTGTCTTTTTTGCAGATCATTAATTTTCTTGGTCGAAAATTCATCTGATTGGTTGACAATTTAACAACTTTGTTGAAAATTAATTTTTTCTGTTAAAAATTATTTATCTTTATCTGAAAATGTAACTATTATAGGATTGATTCAAAATTAATCGTATATATTGGTTAATATGGAAAATCGTTTTTTCTTCATAGAACATTAATCTTCTTGGTCAAAAATTCACCTTTTCCCTTGAAAATTTAACAATTTTGTTGAAAATTAGTTTTTTTTCTTGTTTAATTCAATTTTTTATCACAGTTTTTATCTTGATATTGAACTATTTCATTTTTTGTTGAAACTTTATCCTGTACATTGTATTAGTTAAAAGATCAATTATTTCATAGGAAATTAATTTATTTGTTTTCGATTGTGATTTTTTTTTTAATTGAAAGAATTTTAAAATAAAACATTTTAAATTTAATTTAAGGTACTAAAATTGAAAAATAATTCATTTTACAAGATGATTCTGAATCCGCTCAAAATTAAAGAATTAATAGATATTAGTTTATAAAATTATTTTTAAATAGGACTTCAAATATTATTTCAGTCTAAACAAATTTTATTTTTAACTCATTCAATTTGAAATTTTTTGATTAAAAAAAGAAAAATTCGTTAATTATCTGCAATATTTGACCTTAATTTAAAACAATCCATTACAAACAACTGTTAAACGATTTTAAGGCAATTTTTTTATTTTGCAGTTTTTTTAATTTTAGGGGGAAAATGTAATGAACAAAATTTATCAATTTTTAATCCAAAAGTTTACTTTTTAAACAAATAAATTAATTTTCTATCTAATAATTGGTGTTTTAACTAATCCAATATACATGATAAAGTTTTAACCAAAAATGTAATAGTTCAATTTCCAGATGAAAGCGATTAATTTTAAATTAATACTTGAATAGTTACATTTTCAGCTAAAAAAAAATTTCAACAAAGTTGTTAAATGATACATTTTCAACCAAAAAGATTAAATTTCTACCAAACAACGTCAATTTCCAACAAATACATGAATTTTCAACGAAATCATTTAATTTTAAAGTCAAAAAGAGTATTATCTACAAAAAGCTGAATTTTTAACCCAAAAATATGATTTTTCAACCAAAATTTTAATTGTCAACCCCATAGTTTAACTTTCTATCAAATTGTTGACTTTTAACTCCCAAAAGACGCATTTTTTACAAAACAGTAGAATTTTTAACAAAAATTTTAATTGAATTTTACACCCAAAAATTATTTTTTTATTTTTTAACAATGTAGTTGCATTTACAACAAAATGACTCCAACCAACAAATATTTACAGTTGATATTTCAAACGAAAAATTTAACTTTTAACCAAAAAGTATAAATTTTTGCATAGAACAAATCAATTTTTACAAATAAAGACGAATTGTTAACAGAATACGTGATTTTCTAACTAAAAATGGTATAGATTAATTGTCAGTTTCCAAAATGCATGTTCAACAACACATACAACATATTTTCATCAGAATAGTTAAATAAATTAAATTTTTTCTTATGAAGGATGCATAATTATAGTTCATTATTTTTTTGGAAATTGACGTTGTTTGGTAGAAATTTAAGCTTTTTGGTTGAAATTTATCATTTAACAACTTTGTTAAAAATTTATTTTTTCAATTAAACTTTTTTTTCTAACCCGAAAATTTAACTATTCTAGGATTGATTTAAAATTAATCGTTTTTATCTGGAAATTGAACTATTCCATTTGTAGTTGAAAGTTTATCCTGTGCATTGTATTAGTTAAAACACCAATTATTTGATAGAATATTAATTTATTTTGTTAAAAAGTAAGCTTTTGGGTTGAAAATTGATATATGTTATTAATTAATTTTTCCCCTAAAATTAATAAAACTGCAAAATAAAAAAATTGCCTTAAAATCTTCCTGATTCTTTTTTTTAATTTTTAAAATCTTTTCAAATGCTCACTGAAAATTAATTTTTCAAAATGAAAAATCATTTTCAATTTTCTTAGCAATCACAACAATTGTTGTTATACTTTTTAAATATTTTGCAATTTTCAAAAAGCTTAATTTTTTTTTAAATCTGCAAAAATCTACATCGTGTTTCAAATTATTCGAAATAATTTCAAGTTATGATTTAATTTTAAATCTTTTTTTTAATTAAAATCGTAGCGTTCAAACTTAAAATTTAGCTTATTACAAATTTAACAATTCAACGCTTCTTATTTCGAACCATTCTGTTCAAATTTGTATAGTTTTTAACAGTTGTTTGTAATAGATTGTTTTAAATGAACGGTCAAATATTGCTGATAGTTAACGAAATTTTCTTTTTTTAATTAAAAAATTTGAAATCGAATGGATTAAAAATAAAAAAATTTTAGACTAACATTTTAACTAACATTTTATTTTTAAATTCTTTCGATTAACAAAAAATCAAAATCGAAAACAAATAAATTAATTTTCTATAAAATAATTAATGTTTTAACTAATACAATGTACAGGATATAATTTCAACCCAAAATGGAATAGTTCAATTTCCAGATAAAAACTGTGATCAAAAATTGAATTAAACAAGAAAGGTGATTTTTGATCAAGAAGATTAATGTTATATGAAAAAAAAACGATTTTCCATATTAATCAATATATACGATTAATTTTTAATCAATCCTATAATAGTTACATTTTCAGATAAAGATAAATAATCTTTAACAGAAAAAATTAATTTTCAACCAAAAAGATTAAATTTCTACCAAACAACGTCCATTTCCAACAAATACATGAACTTTCAACGAAATTATTTAATTTTAAAGTCAAAAAGAGTATTATCTATAAAAAAGCTGAATTTTTAACCCAAAAATATGTTTCTTCAACCAAAACTGTAATTTTCTACCCAATAGTTTAACTTTCTATCAAATTGTTGACTTTTAATGCCCAAAAGACGCATTTTTTACAAAATAGAAAAATTTTTAACAAAAAGTTAATTTGAGGGCAAATAGTTTAATTTTCAACTATAATTATGAATCCTTAGTAAAAAAAAGTTAATTTTTTTACGAAGCACTTCAACTTTAAGTGAATAATCGAATTTTACACCCAAAAATTATTATTTTAATTTTGAACAATATAGTTGCATTTACAACAAAACGACTCCAACCAAAAAATATTTACAGTTGATATTTTATCCGAAAAATGTATTTTTTAATCAAAACGCATAAATTTTATATAAAAAAATGTAATTTCGACAAAGAAAGACGAATTTTTACAAAATACATGATTTTTTAAACCATAAATGGTACAGTTTAATTGTCAGTTTCAAAAATGTATTTTCAACGAAAGAGATGAACCTTCAAATAAAAATAATAAAAATTTTAAGAAAGTAGTTGAACTTTTGATAGAAAAGAGGACTTTTTTTACAAAATAGTTACATTTTCAACAAAATAATTAAGTTTTTAACCAAATAATTGAGTTTTTACCCAAACGAGATGAATTTCAAAAACGCCAATTTCTTTAATTTCATTCAAATGCGGATCAAGATATAAATAAGACTATTATAATATAACATAATTATAATATTATCATTAATAATATATGTATATATTTATATATATATATATATAAT